>NW_025781909.1:0-38851 GCF_021130785.1 Homalodisca vitripennis | reverse complement strand
ATTATTTATACAGGTTTTAAATCTTAAAAACTTTACTTAGCCCTATCCGTTCACTTACACCTTAAAGATACGGACTGATATTAAAGCTATTGATACTAACAAACCTATAGGCTGATGATTGTATTTATATTATGTTAATCAGAATTTAAAATATCGCAATAATAAGAAGGATAAGTTCATATTACTCACAATCTAAAACAGGCCTTCTCCAATAGGCTACTCAAAGTTTGGCTTAGAAAGTATAAAACTCACATACAGCTAAGTAGTCCCACACTTTACATATAAACGTATTCGACAACTTTATACTTCCAATATAATTTTGTAGTAGGTAAAAAACAACTTGAAACTATACTGTAAAATAAAATTTGTTGGAAAATATTGTAAATATGATTCTTATAGTATATTCTGGAGCTTCTTTGAATTATGGATCACTGTAAGGAAGATGAAAACTTGCGCGATGGGAAAGCCGCCATCTCAAAACCTTTTTGAACAAGGATGGCCAACGAATAATAATCCTAAAGATAACCACAACGAACGATAGCGATGATGATTAAGGTACATATATTTTTCGTACCAAAGCCTGGTGAAAAAATAAACAGAAAGATTTAAGTTTTTGATTTGTTAGTGTCAACCTGCATGTAGACCTGGTCGTTCAGAAGAAAAAAAGTTACATACATTTTACAATAAACTGCCTCGCACACATGGTGTAGTTTACGGGTGTTCAAGAACACAAGTTTTTGGCACTGTAAAAGTGTTTATACTGAAGTAAAGGTGAAGAAACGGTCTTGCAGTAAGGAAATGTTTAAGCATATATGTTTGCCTTAATTATCATACGGGATATGACACCCCTTACAAAAGAGAGGTGAGTAATAACTGTTAAATGGCTGTAGTTAAGCTGGTTATTACGTTGTAGTGACCTTTATGGTACAGCACATGTATTCTATACATTACACTTTCATGACTCCCAGAGAATTACATTTCTGGACCCTTAATCTTATAATAAAATTGTAAACTGAAATGTATGTTTTTGAGATTATTCTGAAATTGTGTTAGTTCGTGGATCCGCATTCCCTGTTCTAAAGTTTTAACACCGGCTTTGATCATACATTTTATACATTGTAGTACTTTTATTTGACATTTGTCTTTACATATATCCTTAAATGGGAATACTTTTAACTTTCACTTGGCCACAACGCGGTAGACACAGATTATTGCGCAGTCCTTTATAACTAAGATGACGCTTCGTGATTTACATTCTTCTTCAAAATTATTACAAAAATCTGGTCTTACCACACCACTACCTACAGGATGGTTAATTTCAGTACACTCTTCTCTAAACGTGCCTGTAGACTTTACATACAACATTACTTTGAATTATCCCGTAGAAGATCCCCACAATATATGATGACTGACTTGAATTAACTAATTTGGAAAATGAACTTTTTATCTAATCAATTTTGCTTACGTTGTCTGATACAGGATTAAATTTTAAGGCGGTCTTGGTAAAGTACACTCTATATCTTTTTACATAGAGTCTCGTTTTTCCCGGTACTTTTACAGGATATAGGTCCATAACCATGTATAACAGGTCCACTTCAATAGGCTCGTACTGTACATTTTCTAAAGTAATAAATTATTTACAGCAAACTATCGGGTGATTAAAATTACTAGATAAAACATTTATTATAATTTTTAAAATTATTTATTTTATATTTAAAATAGCAGTGACAAGGTTTCTACAAAAATATTGTTTTTAAACACACTGTGGGTGATAATGTTACGCAATACGACTGTTAGGTTTTCATATTTAGTCATATCAATTAAATCAAATTTTACGCATTAATATAGTTTTTACTAATAATTAGAATTGTATGTTATTTAGAACTGCTCTTTGCCCACCATTGTCCGATACCATTTTTATTATAAGCCATCTATTTCCACTTATCTTTGTACACACACACACACACACACACACACACACACACACAGGCACGCACGCACGCACGCACGCACGCACGCACGCACGCACGCACGCACGCACGCACGCACGCACGCACGCACGCACGCACGCACACACACACACACACACACAATCTGTTGAACAAACTAATGATAGATGGAAATTTATTGGAGGTAAAGGGGAATGAACATAAGATTGCAGATATTTTTAATAATTATTTTACAAATGTAGTGTCCACCTTACGATCAAATGAATTTGGCTGTGACTTATTTTTAGAGGATCAAAATAATTATTACTGTATTTATTCTCAGTTTGAGTTAACAAGTGAAGAAGTATTTGATACTATTAAAAAAATGAAAAATAAACGTAGTTGCGGTATCGATGGTTTGAATATACTGACTATCAAGGAAAATATTGATGTATTTGGTCCCTTACTTTATAACATATATATAAAATCATTTTCTCAGGGTTTGGTTCCTGATGAATTCAAAGTAGCTTCTGTGACCCCTGTCTTTAAATCTGGTGATCCGTCCGAGATATCATCATACCGTCCTATCTCAGTCATTAATACCATAGTCAAGATATTTGAGACAATAGTTAAAAACAAGTTAATGGATTATTTTAACAGTAATTCATTATTTTCTCAACACCAATATGGGTTTCTTCCAGGGAAGGGGACAGACTTAGCACTTGAAAAACATGTCTCAAATATAACTTACTCTAAGGACCAACGTAAATTCACACTAGCAGTTTATCTTGATATTCAAAAGGCCTTTGATACCTTAGATATCAATATTTTAATTTAATAAGCTTAGAAGTTACGGTATAGGCGGGACTGCTCTGGATTGGTTGACATCATTTTGTACCAAAAGAAGACAAATGGTTAGGATTAACAACGTATACAGTGAAATTTTAGAGTTATTTCATGGAACAGCTCAGGGTGGTGTACTTGGTCCATTTTTCTTTGTGATATATATTAATGACATGTTAAAGTTACCTTTATACTCATCCATATTTTCATTTGTGGACGATACGGCATTAGTGTGCTCGGCATTTAATAAGGACTCACTAATTACTAGGGTAAGACAGGATCTAAATATCATATCCGAGTGGATGATCAACAATAAACTTTTAATCAATGTTTCTAAATCAAAGTGTCTTCTTTTTTCGATCAAAATTTGCAATCAAAACCTTTTGAGAAACAGATTAAATTTGGTTTGTCACACGAATCAGTGTAAGTATTCATGTAGGTTGCACAACTATAGAAACAGTAGAAAGTGTTAAGTACCTAGGCTTGTATGTTGATCATCATCTAAAATGGGATCAGCATATTAATTACCTTTCAAAAAGACTTAGGAAAATAAATTACTCTCTATTTCATCTCAAGCAGCATATAAAAAGATAGACATATGAAACAACTTTATTTTTCTTGGTTTGAGAGTATACTGAGGTTTGGAATAATTCATTATGGAGGAACGTTTCGAACACTACTGCAGCCAATTATAATGGCACAGAGGCATGCATTGCGTATTATATATGGGATTAGAAGAATGGATAGAATGAGTTATATTTTCAAAGAAAAAAAACATATTAAACTTTAATCACTTGTATAACCTTTGTTCGTTAATGGCATATCCATAAATACATAAATCAATTTAAAATTAGAACTGCAAACAGACTAACCCGCAGTGCTCAATTATTACAATTGGAAATACCTTTTTTTACTACAAGTACTTCTAAACGTCAGTTATGCTACCTGGGTCCAAGTTTTATTTAACCGTTTTCATTATGGATTGCGGCAATGAATTAATTTTTGAAAAAAAGCCTAAGGTCAAAATGAAAGCAATATCGTTTATTTCTGACAACATCCCTGAATAAAAATGTGATCCATTTGTAATAGGTTAGGTTACCATATGTTTCATATATAAGTCTATGATTGGTTATATGTTAAATATTGTGATAAATATATTTGTAATTTTATTTGTTATATCTGTTATAACTACATATTAAGATAATTGTCTGGTTATTGATTGTTTGTTAATTTATTGGTTGTGTACATATGTTGTTGGTTATTATTTAATTGTTATTTATATTATATTGTTTATACATTCTCCTAATTTATATTGTTATACATTTTCATAGTTTATATTGTTATAACATTCTCATAGTTTACATTGTTATACATTCTCACAGTTTATATCGTTGTAAATTCTCATAGTTTTATATAATGGTTATTTGTTGTAGTGCCATATGTATGTGTATGCAAATGCGTATAATGCATGTGTATGTATGCGGTTGTGTTGTGCGAACTAAGGTAAAATATAGTTTTTTTGTTCTTGTTTCAGTAACCAAAATGTAATTATTGAAAAACTGTAAAACAGAGAAATGTATTGATTGCAGTGGAAACAGGCTATACTTATATAAATTAAAATATCATAACAAGAAAATGCAGCAAGTCAGCAGTAAATGGACATATAATTATTTAGTTTAGGTTCCCCGCACGCACCTTGCAGGGTGCATTGGGACAATGTATTGTGACTTATATTAAAATGAATAAAGAGTTTGTGAACTGTGAACTGTGTGAACTGTGAACACACACACACACACAACACACACAACACACCACCTGCATTCCAAATCTATAGTGGTCCGATCGTCACGTGGTATGAGGTGACTTCTGTCCGACCAATCAGGCGTCCAGGACGCGGACAAGAAAAGCTCCCCAAGGCATCTCTCCAGTTCCTATTTGTGTATTTTTATATGCATGGTAACCAAGGCTGTGCACATTGAGTTAGTGACAGATTTAACCACCGAAGGTTTTTTAGCAGCATTAACCCGTTTTGTATCACGACGCGGTCTGTGCTCAACAATCTATTCAGACTGCGGAACTAACTTCATTGGTGCAGAATCATCTTTGAAAAAAATATTAAGTGAAACCGTGAAAGCCTCAACGGCTATGGACAAAATTTCACATTTTGCGAGTTTAAAAGGGCATAGACTTTCGTTTTAATCCTCCAGCTGCCCCTCATTAAGGCGGACTCTGGAAAAGTGCCGTAAAAAGTGCTAAAAACACCATCTCCGAAGAGTAATGGGAGAAACCAATCTTAACTCTTCCTGAATTCATGACGTTAACGGTTCAGGTTTGAAGCCATGCTTAAACTCAAGGCCGTTAACTCCACTCAGCGCTGATCCATCAGACCTATCAGCCTTGACCAGGTCATTTTTTGATTGGGACTCCGCTTGCCGCTCTACCGGAAGCCTGACCACCACAACACTCCGACCAACAGACTACGCCATTGGCACTTGGTACAAGCCTTCCATCAGAGGATTTGGAAGCGATGGCATCTAGAATATCTTCATTCGCTGCAGCAGCGCTCCAAGTGGACATCACCACAGCCTAACGAACAAGTGGGCGACCTAGTGCTCATCCAAGCTCCGTCACCACCTTTAACCTGGCCAATGGGACGTGTCATCAAAACGCATCCTGGTGCAGATGGAATAGTAAGAGTTATCACCTTAAAAACAATTAATGGTGTTCTCACTAGACCAGTTGTCAAGGTCTTTTCCACTTCCTATGGAATGACAAATGTAAATAAACATTTTTGTTTTCAACAGTTTTTGTTTGTAACTTTGTGTTAACTATGTTTTATATATTTGGTTTTAATCAACTTTAGACTAAGTGTGTTATTACCATATGTATCTTATTCCATAGCCAAGATTTTATTTTTTTTCTTTTTCTCTTGAAACCTTATAATGTTTCAATGGAGGCGGGATGTGTTAGGTTTTCATATTTAGTCATATCAAATTAATCAAATTTTACGCATTAATATAGTTTTTACTAATAATTAGAATTGTATGTTATTTAGAACTGCTCTTTGCCCACCATTGTCCGATACCATTTTTATTATAAGCCATCTATTTCCACTTATCTTTGTACAACACACACACACACACACACACACCCACCTGCATTCCAAATCTATAGTGGTCCGATCGTCACGTTGTATGAGGTGACTTTCTGCCGACAATCAGGCGTCCAGGACGCGGGACAAGAAAAGCTCCCCAAGGCATCTCTCCAGTTCTTCCAAAGACTCCGTTTCGCTAGGTTGTACGTCAACACCAGCTCTAACCAAGTTCGGGCCGTGTCCCTTTGTCTTGTCTCTTGTGAACCGCAAGCCGTTCTATGGCAGTTAACAGTCCCTTCGAGCCGGACATTATTTGGTTAACGAGCCAAAAGTAACTTTGTCGCAACGTTCGTGAGTGAACCGAAAACAGTGTCAAGTGAAGGTGGAATCTTCATGGTGGAATCTTCATCCCTCAGCAAGGACTCCACCAGCGCAACGTTTCTTGGATCAACCCAGGTCGAACTACAATTAACCCAACTTCATGTGTGTCGAGGTTAATCAGACAAATGGACGGTGCAAGGTAACAGTGTTTCATCATTCTTATTATGGTCCTTCGCAACTAAAGACAATCTTCTTTTCAACCAAGACTTAAAAATCCTCAACTAATTCGGACATTTTTGGACAATTTAACAGAAGAAGAAAATCATTTTAACACTTGTATTTTGCTCTAATTGTGTGCCCTTTTTTCTAATATTATGTTTTGTGATCTCATTCGTATTTTTATTTTTCCCCAAACGACTAAGAGTTATTCCTTAGAAAAATCAATGTATGGGCTCCACCTGCTCAGCTATCGAAGTATGAGTTTTTAAATATTAGACATTTTATTGGTCCTTCGAATAATTGCGGGTCCGCCAAGCCGGATCTAACCATATTTAGATATGAATATGGGGTTTCTAGACCACTTTTGGGACAGTCAGAAAATCAATGTAAAATACTGTTCATTGAACCATAAACGAATCTATAAATCATGAACTAAAAATAAACGAATCTATAGCTGTTTGATTCTACTTTCTTAAGCTGAAACTTTGATTCGAAGCAGATATGAGATCATTAGATTGATTCGAAGCAATATTTGACTATCTAATGATCTCATATCTGCTTCGAATCAAACGAAAATTCTGTTGTAAATATATTAAAATCTTAATGAAAAAATCTTGGAAAAGTTAAAGAAAAAAATTATTGAAAAAATAGTATAAAGAATTTAAAATTACCTCATACAAACCAATATAGTAATAAAAGTACTATTTTGTCCTATAACTATACTATTTTTTCAATAATTTTAAGTCTTAGTTTACAGATTTTTCTATAATTAAATAGAAGAATCTATCACTGTTTCACCAGAAATTGTGCTGATTTCTGTCAAATTCAAGTAAAAATCATTACTTTTTCAAATTCATAGTTAAAGAAATTTTCCCTATTTAAATGGAGAGGAAAAAGGTATTCATGTCCATACTGCAAAAAAGATGTTTTTGAACATCATTACACCAGGCATTACAATTCAAAGAATCATCTGAAAAATAAAGATATTTATGAAAAAGAAACAGAACTAAATTATTTGAGGAATTGAGGGCTAAAGAAAATCAAATTGTAGATCAAGAAAAGATGTACAATATAGAAAAATTACGAGAATTAAAGAAAAACTTTAAGGAAGATAAAAAAGATCTCAATCTATTTAAAGATGAAAAAATTCAATCAATCGCTGAAAAATTGTCCATAGAAACAAACGATAAAACTAAGTCTGAAATATGATCGAAGAAATTGACAAAAAACTCTTAACGAAAAACATAAAAATATCATTGATGTAGAAGTTTTATCCTCAATACACGGTCCTTTTCAAGCAATACATTTTAACAAACTTAAACGACAATTCCATGTCAATTTACAAATACCTATCAATTATGGAGGCCAGAAATTAAAAGTTTAATTCGAAAAATTTTCAAGAAAATGTTAAAAATATGAAAGGTTATCTCTCTTTGGAATGTGAATATGAAACGAACTTTAGTAAACGGTGAACCACACAACTTGCCCAATGTATTTTACTATAAAAGCAGACGAAATATTTGACGTAAACGACTTTATTTCTAAACAATTTAATAAATTATCACATCGAGAACAGACAAAATCATCCAAATAGGGGTTCAGGATGGACATTTAAAAGCTGTAAACAACTAGTTATTGAGCATTAATAAACACGAAATGATGAACGCAGGATCATATATCGATTTACCAAAGAAAATCAAAGATAAAAAAGCTTGTATAAATATCAAAAATAAAGATTGACTATTGCTTTATTTATTCTATCCGATTGCGCTAATTGAAAAACCTGAAAGAGACTGCGAAAGATCAAAACAATATGAAAAATTTGTAAATGACGAGATATTTTCAGGTTTCGAGTATCCAATGTCCTTAAAAGATATACAATCATTTGAAAAACGAAGTTACAATTCCAAGTATAAGTATCCTAAAATGGTCTATCAATGTCTATACTTATGACGAAAAACTCAACATTGTTCCGTTACAAATTTCTGAAAAATATGATGCCGAGTTAGAAATCGATTTATTGTATGTTAAACAAGAAGACAAATCTCATTATGTTTTGATAACCGATTTAAATAAACTCGTGAGTTCTCAGTTTATCCAAGCATAAGGAAAGAAAATGTCTTTGTAGAAGATGTTTTAAGCCATTTCTACAAATCTGGAGATTTAACAGATCATTTAGAAATTTGCAAACAACATGAAGTTTGTAAGCCAATTATGCCGTTTCCAGGTCAAAACAAACAACATTTACTAATTATCAAAAGAAATTTTCTCATCCTTACGTTATTTATAATGGATTTTGAAAGCATATTAGAGAAGATTCCAACATGCAAAAACAATCCGCAAAAATCGACTACAACCAAGATTCAGAAGCATATTCCTTATGGTTTTACTCTATATTTAGTGTCGAATGTGACAAATCGCATGTACAAAACCTATATGTTATAGAGCAAAAAATGAAGACGATTTGCCTAATGTTCCTACACAATTGTTTGAAGAGCTCAATAAAATATCAAAATACATAGCTACAAAATATAATTCTAAGAACAAAAAAACCTATGAAATTGACCGAAGAAGAAGAATTAGCGTACCAAAAATTCCAGTCTTTGTCATATTTGTGAATGTGAGGGTTTTTGATAATCAAACAAGAAAAAAAGTACGAGATCATTGTCATTTAACAGGTAAATTTAGAGGTTCAGCTCATTTATCTTGTAACTTGAATCTCAAATTTCCTCAAAATAATTCCAGTTTTCTGTCACAATATGAGTAACTACGATACTCATTTGTACATAAAAGAAATTGGCTAAACAATATGGAAATGTTGATTTGATCGCAAACACAGATGAAAAATATATATAAATTATTCAGTAAATTCAGGATATGGGTATTTGAGTTTGAAGATGTTTAAACAACAAGAAAGTTCATCAAGTTTTGTCATTCGTAGATACGTTCAGATTTATTGGCATCATCTATTTGAAAAATTAGCGAAAAATCTAAAGAAAGACGACTTCAAACATAAAAATCATTTTATACAAGATGGTCTGAACGCAATTCTAGAAAGACAACCAAATGACGAAGAAGAAATCTTTAAAATTCTATCTGGAAAAGGCATATTTCCTTACGAATTTTATCGATAGTATTGAAAAACTTGATTACACAGAACAGCTGAAAATTCAAGATTTCTATTCACTATTGACAGACGAGAGCATATCTGAGAAAGATTATCAACACTACTTGAGCGTTTGGAACAAATTAAAAAAGAGAAAAATCTTGGAAATTACTCTGATTTGTACAATATCCAAGATGTTTTATTGCTTGCTGATATATTTGAAAATTTTCAGAAATATTTGCTTAAATTGCTATAAACTTGATCCAGCACATTATCTAACAGCTCCAAGCCTCGCATGGGATGCTATGTTAAAATTAAACGAAAATAGAATTACAATTGATTAGTGATTATAATATGTATTTGATGATTGAAAAAGGCATTCGTGGAGGTATTTCTCAATGTATTAAGCGATATGTTAAAGCAAATAACAAATATTTGAAAGATTTCGATAAGACAAAACCTGAAAACTATCTGTTGTACGTCGATGCAAACAACCTTTCATGGTTACGGTCTTATGCAAAATTTACCATATGGTGATATCAAGTGGATGAATCCTAAAACATATACAAAAGAAGAGTGGCAAGAAACAATTTTGGAACTCACTGGCGACGAAGATTATGGTTATATTCTCGAAGTTGATCTAGGATATCCAACAAATTTACATGAACATCACAAGGATTTACCTCTTGCTCCCGAACATTATAAAAAACAAACTTTGCACAACTTTACTGGATAAAACTGAATACGTTGTTCATTCAAGAAATTTGAAATTCTATCTGGAACAAGGTATGATTTTGAAACATGTGAATAGAGTTATTGCATTTGATCAGAAGCCTTTTATGAAAAAGTACATTGATTTTAACACAAACATGAGAACCAAAGCTACAAGTGACTTTGAGAAAGATTTTTACAAGCTGATGAACAACTCAGTTTTTGGAAAATCTATGGAAAATGTGCGAAATAGATGTGATATCAAACTAGGAAATGAAGAATTTTTCAATGAAACAGGCCAAGAAAACAAACTTCAAATGCTTTAATATCTTTGACGACAACTGTATAGCGAGTCACATGTATAAACAAAAGGTTAAATTTAACAAACCGATCTACATAGGATTTTCAGTTTTCTTGACCTATCAAAATTGCTAATGTACGAGTTTTATTACGATAAATTAAAGAAGTTTGATCCAGATTTGAATCTTTGTTACATGGATACAGACAGTTATTTTCTAGAATTGAAACGAGATCCTTTTAAAATTATTAAAGAAAATATAGATGACTTTGATACAAGTGATTATCCAAAAGATCACGAATGTTTCACTACTAAAAATAAGAAGGTAATAGGGAAATTTAAAGATGAGTTAAATAGCGAAGTTTTAGAAGAATT
The DNA here is from genome assembly GCF_021130785.1 of Homalodisca vitripennis. Classification (NCBI taxonomy): domain Eukaryota; kingdom Metazoa; phylum Arthropoda; class Insecta; order Hemiptera; family Cicadellidae; genus Homalodisca; species Homalodisca vitripennis. Next base: position 27,956 of record NW_025781909.1, on the reverse strand, counting down.
TTGTGGATTGAGATCGAAAATGTACTCGTACAAATATCTAGACAAAAATCCAGTAAGATGCAAAGGGATTAAGAGAAGCGTTGTAAATAAAACAATAAATATCGAAAACTTGAAGAAATGTTTGTTCGAAGATAAAGAAGAATTTAGAGAGATGACAGTAATCAAAAGCTACAAACATGAGTTGTACACAGTTACCATAAACAAGCTGGCACTGAACGCTAAAGATGATAAGAGAATTGTCCTAGAAAATAAGGATCGATACAGTACCGTATGGATATAAAGGCGAAATTAAAACAGATATTTTAGAAGAGTTAAACAAAGTTGGAAACTTTGATATATAAATGGAATATGATTTAATTCACTGTCACAAGTGTAAAAAGAAAACGAAAAATATAGATTCTAAGATTGTTCAAACTCAAAACGGATTGTATAGAATTGCAGCAAAATGTTCAAAATGTAAGACAAATAAGAGTAAATTTATAAAGAATCCTTATGAAAAACAAGTAAAGAAAGAATCTAAGAATAAGGAAGAAATCGAGATTGAAGCTAGAGAAATTCATGCACCAGTACGAAAAAAGTTTAAAAAGAGAAAAATTATAACTTTAGGAATTGACGATTTATGGGCAGCAGATTTAGTTATAATGTCTAACTATTCAGATCAAAATGATGGATTTTAAGTATATGTTAAATGTTATTGATACTTTCTCAAAATATGCTTGGTCAAGAGCTATCAAAAGAAAAAACGGCAAGGATGTTTCAAAAGCTTTCGAAGATATAGTAAAAGATGCCATAAGGATCAATCACAAACCTCCTCCAAACCTACTTCATACAGATAAGGGTTTTAGAGTTTAAAAATAAAGAATTTTAATGATGTTTTGAGAAAATACGACATCAAGATTTATCATACTGAAAACGAAGAGAAATCAAGTATTGTAGAGAGAGATATAACAGAACTCACAAAATGAGAGAATGAAAGTAATTTTTGAGATTAATAAAAACTTTAAATGGATCGATATTCTTCAAAAAATCGTAAACAATTATAACGATACAGTTCACAGCACAATCAAAATGAAGCCCAAAGTCGTAGATAAAGATGCAGAAAAGGAGTTATTAGAGACCGTTTTTCAAGTATGTTCCACCAGAAATTCACACGAAAACTAAATTTAAAGTCAATGAACATGTAAGAATTGTTAGTAAAAAAACAACATTTTCGAACAAATATAAGAACAATTGGTCAAGAGAAATCTTTGTGATTTATCAAATTAATAACACAGATCCTGTAACTTATAGTATAAAAGATTTAAATAATGAAGAAATAAGTGGAAGTTTTTACGAATATGAATTGAGAAAGTCAAAGCTATAATTTTTTGTATATAAATGGAGGCTCAAAAGAAATGTATAAAGTGTCAAGAATTTAAAGATTTGTCGAAGTTTTCTCAAGATAAGACTAGAAAAGATGGATTATACTATTATTGTAAGGATTGTAATAAAGAAATATAGAAAAGAATTATTTAATAAAATGGAAAAATTAACTTTAGAAGAGAAAGAATGCACACGGTGTAAAAAAAGGAAGAATATTTCAGAATTTTATAATCTCCATTACAGTAAAGACAACAAACAAGCATATTGTAAAGATTGTGCTAAACAAATCTTTGCTAGACCAGTTCATTGCGTATGCGGAAGAGAAGTTCAACATTTCTATAGTCTTAAAAAGACATTTACAAACAAAATATCATAATTCGAATGTTTAGTAAAATTTAGAAACATTTTCATCGTGTAATGTAGTTATTCTATAAATCAGTCGAGATTCTGCCATATTTGTAGTAAAATGATTTCCGTTGTATAAAATATTCAAAGATTCTTTCATTTGGTTGTAGAGATTTATACTATTTGGATCTCTATGTCTTAATAAAATTTCCATTTCTGGGTAATCAATTTCAAGTTCTTTCAATCTTTTCGGTATTTCTCTCTTTTGAGCTCTGATAACGTAATAAGGATATTCCCACATGTGATTCTTCTTAATTAATACAAAAACATGGTGTTTTTTCTTAGCAAAATCTTTACAAACAAGGTCTGGTTTCATTAAGTCAATTTTTACACTTTGTTTTGCGATTATTTCCGTTTTAATTTCATCTTTAATTTGCAAGTGTTTTACTTCATCCTCTAAATATTTAATCTTGTTTTCAAGTTTGTACTCACCAAGTTTTCTAATAGAGGGCAAAACTTCTTTTGTAACCCAAGTTTTGAAGATTTTTGCCTCTTTTTTAATGTGATCTCAAAATTAAAGAATAAAGTCCTGATTCATTGATGAAAAAAGTATTTTTTTGAAAGTTAGAAAGGTAGGGCAATCGAATGATCCACCTTATTTATTTCAGACTATGATAATTTATCATCATTATCAACATGCTCTCTAACTGCGTGTTTCGTATTTTCATATTCTAGAATTTCTGCAACATCTTTAGCTTTAAACCAAAATTCGTTATTTTTATCCACAATCGTAAAAATATGTTTGTTTTCAAATCTAAGTTGATTATTGAGTAGGTCTACAACTCACTCCATTTAGATAGAAAAGAAATTTTAACTAGTAATTTTTATTTAGAGAATAAAGGCCAGATTCATTAATGAAAATAGTATTGTTTTGAAAGTTTGAAGGTAAGAACGATTCGTTCCCCCCTTGATTCATGTCCGTTGCTTCATCATTCTTTCGACAATCTTAAATATATTGTTGTTTTACTCTCATTATTTAATAAATTTCCCTCAGAGTCTTGTATAGTTAGAACGATTTTTTGAATTCTTTTAATATTTTTTCTAATTGGAATATAATCAATTTCATTCGGGTTTTCACTGATTTTTGATCCATAAGCAACATTTGGAAAAAAAGTGTACAAAATTTCAGATTCTTTGTGTAAATGTTCGGTATGATTTTCAAAACTAGGTTCAACGAGATTACAATGTACTTCAATTACATCAAACGGTCTAAATTTTGGCGTTTTATTTCCTAAATATACCTGATTTGGCTCAATAGTTTCTTGAACAAACCCTAATAAATCTACTATAATTGGCTGAACAAACATTATTCTTACTGGTGATTTTATTTGAATTTTATTAGAGAGATAAATTTTTTTTGCATTTCAAACTTGTTTTCGTCAAAGTTTAAAGATTTATCTGATTGTTTGAATGTTTTCAGATAATTTTTAAGGGAATTTTTTATTTGATCGAAGGTATAATATCCTTTGTTTAAACCATAATATTTTGTTATGTTCTTCTCACTAAATCCTATACAATAAGGAGAACTTTCACTAATATTTATTACAAAATTGTCAGAATAAAAACCGCTTAAACCGATAAAATAATTTGATTCTTCCTCCTAAGTGTATAGGATGTTCCAAGTTTAAAAATAATTGAGAGCTTTCTGAAGTCAACTTGAACAGCTTCATTTTCGCTATTTAAATGGAGAAATTTTTAAAGCAAAAAGATCAGATAAAACTTCAAACGTTTGAAGAAAATAAGAAAGATCAACCAATCAGATTTGTTAATTGTTGGTTCAAGTGGATGTGGAAAAAAACAACTTTATTATTGAATTTTATCTACAATAGGTTGATTCCTTATTCCAAATTTGTATGTTTTTAGTAAATCTTTAGAACAAGACGCCTATAAAAAATTACAACAAAGATTCAAAAATATTGAGAAGAACTTAAGCAAAGAAATATCACATTTTTATAATGCTTCTGAGGACATAGTTCCGTTAAGCGAATGTAAATCCAATTCGTTAATCGTTTTTGATGATTGTATTTTGGAAAATCAGGACGTTATTAAGGAATATTTCGTAATGTCTCGTCACAAAAACATATCTTGTATCTATCTTTCCCAATGCTTTTCAAAGGTTGATAAACAAGTTATTAGAAATAATTTGAATATGTTGTGTTGTTTTTAAACAAGATGATCATTATTCCAGAAAGGTTTATAACAATTATGTGGGATCTGATATGAGTTTTAACCACTTTAATGAATTGTGTGATAAAATTTGGAAAGAAGACTATGGATTTTTAACTATTAATCTAACTTTGAAGCCTAAAAATGGTAAATATTTGAATAAATTTTCTAATATAAATGCTGCTCAATGGTATGACAAATCTACTTGATAAAATATTTGTTACAATTATTTTTACATTATCTTTACTTTTTATTTACATTATGAAAATAACAGAAAAACGGTAAATCTGTTCACGTTCCACATTCACGTTCATGTTTCACGTTCGTGTTTACGTTTCACGTTCATGTTTTACGTTCGTGTTTACGTTTCACGTTCGTGTTTCACGTTCATGTTTTACGTTTCACGTTCACGTTTTACGTTTCGTGTTCACGTTTTTTTACGTTCCACGTTCATGTTTTACGTTCCACGTTCACGTTTTACGTTCCACGTTCCCGTTTTAACGTTCCACGTTCACGTTTCAAAATTTTTCTAATTAAATGGTGAAACGTAACTTCTGAAGAAGCGAAAAAACTTGATCAAATCGAAAAGAAATTAATCAAAGAATTTAAAGAACAGATTCGAATTGATGAAAAAGAACAAGAATTTATTCAAAAAATCAATCAACCTGTAACTTCTGCAATAAAAAACGTTGAGGGCAAAATTGAAAATGTTTTAAGTGATAATCAAAATTTGATGAATTTGGTTCCAGTTGTACGACAATTTGCTGATATTTCAATTCCAGAATCTGAAGTAGAAGAGTTTGAATTGCCCAAAATTACCATCTTCAACACCTCGAGTCATTGAAGAATCTACAATAGTTGAACCAATAAGTCCTAGAACAATGGATATAATAGTTGGTCCAATTGGTAGAAAGTTTCTTCCTAGAGTAAAAGATGATAAATTTGGTTTGTATTGGGACAGAAAAAAAGAGAAGTTTTATGATTGGAAATTTACCCGTTAATTTTGAACATAATGATATCATTATTAATGAAAAAACATATGAAGGAACTCAAGGTTTATGGAGATTATTAACAGACTATGACACTCCAAAAGATAATTTATATTCTGAAGAAGATTTGAAAAAGTATACAGAAATTTTATGGGAATCTGACTCAATTTACAAAAATAATGATCCATCTACTAAGAAGCCTAAGTCAAGTAGAGGGTAAAAAATATATTAACTTAATTAAACCAATTTGGGAAAAAAGAATCGAAGGATCAGGTGTGAGAAAATACAGTGATAATAAGATTGAATACAGATATATCGACGATTTGACAAAACTCGATGGAATTATTAATTATATTTATGCTCAAGAAAAAATGGCACAAAACTCGAAAAAAGACTAAAAAGAGGAGATCCTGGTATAAATAAATTAGATCAAGCTGCTATGGAACACGATATTTTTTTATGCAAAACATAGAGACACAAATTCCAGACAATTTATAGCAGATAAAAATTTTGCAAGATAAAGCAATGGATAGATTTTTAATCAAAAGATGCTAGTTTAGGTGAAAGATTTGTTGCGCTTTCCAACAGCTGGAGCAATGTTTTTGAAGAGAAAACTAGGAATGGGAATCGAAGAGAACTTGAAATTTTAACTATATAAATGGAGGTGAATGTAAATTTCAGCAAAAATCAGAAAGAAAAAATAAAATCCGCTTTAAGAAGAAAATACCCGTTAGTATTCAATTTAAAATAGATCAACTAAAAAATGGCGAAGATAAGATATTTTTAACAAATAGACAATACAATAAACTCGAAAAACATAAGAAAAACAATAAAGGAACCAGAATAGAATTTTCTTATAATCAGTTGAAAGAACTTAAAAATGGTGGACTTTTGAAAGATTTATTAGATTTTGGAGAAAATATTCCAGTTGTTAAAAATGTTGTTCCTTATGTTCGTAAAGCTGCTCCAATCGTTAAAAAAGATGTAATTCCTATTGTTCGAAACATTTTAAATTGGTTAGATAAAGAGTTGGAAGATGTTACAGGATCTGGATTAGATGAAAAAACTTTGAATTACGTGAAATCAAACATTAAAAAAAAATTTGAAATCAAACCTTTAACATTCGGGGAATTGGAAGAAATCTGCAAAAATATTAAACATTTTAGAGGAATCTTCATGAGAGATACATTACCTGAAAAAGTTAAGAAATTTGAATGTGGAATTGTGAATTTAGACTCGATTATGGGAAGTGGAACGCATTGGATTTGTTATTATAAAAATGATAAGAATGCATGTTATTTTGATTCGTATGGAAGAATTGAGGACAAACCACCTATAGAATTGATTAAATATTTGAAAAAATCAAGCGTCTACTACAATGATTCTCAGATTCAAGATTATAAAGATCCCCCAATTTGTGGTCATTTATGTGTTTTTGTGTTGAATGAACTGAGTGATGGTAAAGATTTTAAAGAAGTTGTTAACAAATTATTACTTAATAAATATGGATTCACAAAATATTTTTGACGTATTTGGAAGACAAATTATTCAAAATGTAGATAATAGTTTGAATTTTGATAGTTTGAGAAATGAGTTTGATAACAAGTTAGAAAATTTATTACAAAACCTTCCAGATTCAGATATGTTTGCTGTCGAGATTGAAGATTTTAAAGCAGAATATGATAACAAACTTGCAAATTTCATGAGTTCAAATGAAGTTGCTGATAAAATAAAAACATTGAAAAAAGAATTTGAAGATGGTGCAAAAAAAATATTTACCAATTTAATGTCTCATATCGAAAAAGCTGATAAAATTACTGAAGCGATCAAAGTTGAAAAGAATTATGTTAGTTTGGCTAATAAAAAAAGAATTGTCGGTGTTCGATCTGGTATTGACAAACATGATGTTGTTGTTAAAGAACAAATTTTAAAACCTCTAAAATTATCAGAAAACATCGATATTGTTGATTTACATGATCCGAATGTTAAAAATGCCTTAGATTTTAAAGGAAAAAGAATTAGCAGTGTTAGTAAAGGAATTAATCCATTTGATGTTGTTGTAATGATTCAATTAGTAGATCCTATTAAAATGTTTAATGAACTAAAACAAAATTATGAGAATCATAAACAGCATGTTAAAGATTTTACAAACAGAAGTCTATGAAAAACTTGATGAAAGAAGTAAAAGATCAGTAGTAGACGATGTTGGTGAAATTAATGAAAAACTTACTAGATTTAAAGAGTCTTTTGATAAGTTTAGTTTAGATGATACGAAAACTTTTGAGAATATTGGTCATAAATTTGTTGAATACAATGATTCTTATGCTGTCAAATTTCAAAAATTAGAAGAAAAAATTAATAAGTTCGAGGAAGATCTTACTGAAATAGGTATTCTCGCAGGGTTTTATGCATGATAAAAATTTTCCTTATATATAAATGGCGCTCATATACTGTGTGATATGTAAAGAAAAAACTGCAACAAATGATATAAAAATACTATGCAAATATCAATGGAGTTAAAAGAGTTTCTGGAAAATGTGCTGAATGTAACACTAAAAAGAGCCAATTTATAAAAAACTTGAAATTTTTTCTTAATAAATAGAGATGGCGGGACATTACAGTGCTTTCGATCTTTTTATAATGCAACACGAAAGAAATTTGAAAAAAGAACATTGGGATGATATTTCTCAAAAATATGAATTATCCGAAGATATGATGAGATTATACGTAAACAAATTGAATTGGTATAACATTGCTAAATATCAAACTTTATCATCAGAGTTCATTCAAGAAAATATACATTATCAATTAAAAGATCATATGTCTGTTCTTTGTCTCTATCAACACTTGAGTATAAAATTTTTGGATGAAAATAAAGATACAGTTGATTGGAACAATATTATAGATAGCGGTTTACTATCCTGTGCAAATTTTATTGAAATATGTGACCGAGATCGCAAAATTTAAGGAAGAGAATCCCGAATATGACGAAGTAGATCATTAAAAAACGACTAAAATTTATATCTTTTCTTATAAAAAAACGTACATTAGATCGATGAAAAAATGATATCTTTCTTATACATGATGTTTAAAATTTCTAAATTTTCTCTTATTAAATGGCGGACTACAGAAAATATGCTAGTGATATTGAAAGGGTGGTGAGTTTTAAAAATTTCTATCCAATTAGTAAACAAAAATTTGAATGAACCGAATAAAAGAACTGAGTTTAATATTGATTTTGGAGATAACTTTTGCTCGTCTAACTTCCAGTTTTATATTTCTGGAACTTTAACAAAACAAGATGGTCAAGCATATCTTGGAACTGATAATGTTAGATTAATCGATAATTTTATACCGTTTTTATTTTCTAAGATTGAAGTAAGAAAACACAATAAATTGATAGAAGAAGTCGAAAACTGTGGCCAATTAAGCACAATTAAAGGAACTATTTCGTATTCAAAAAGTGATGTTATTTCTCAAACTTCTAATGGCTTTGAATCAGATTTTTAAATTTTGGTTGTTTTTGAAGCAGCTGGAAATTTATCTCATTTTGGATTAGGATTTTTTGAAAATGTTACTATTCCGATCTAATAAAGGAGGATTTTATCTAAGTTTTATAAGAGCAGGAAGACAATGATGTGGATTCTGAAGACTGCAACTGGAAATGTTATGCCATGTTGATGGAAAAATAACAATTACAGATTTTTTTATTAGAGTTCCAATGATTGATTATAAGAACCACGAGTAAAATTAGGTTTGATTGATGAAATTACAAAAAAGTCAAAACATTATGTTATAATTTTCTAGATTGGCCAATGTATTGAACAAAAAGGTATTTCCGGAACAACTTTATTCGTTCGATATTACAAATATTTATAGAAATATCTTCAATCCCAAGTTCGTTATCATAGGTTTTTCAAACAGATAGACAGAATAATCAAGAAAAAAATCCTTCAAAGTTTGATAGTTTGGATTGTAAAAAATATCAGAGTAAAATTGAACGGTTCTTATTATCCAGATGAATTACAAAATTTAAACATTTCAGGAGGTCTTTTCAGAAATCATGTAATCAGATGTATCAAGATTTTAAGAAAGTTTACTGTAATAATAAGGAAATGTATTACAATCCTAAAGAATTTTTAGCGAATAGACCTATTTATGTCATTGATACAACAAAGAGTATGACAAATATTTCTGGTTCAAAGAACGATATAATTATCAATATGGATTTTCAAAAAGCTGTTACAAACGCGATTTGTTATGTGGTTGTGGTTTCTGAGAAATTTTTAGCCTATGAATGTGATTAAGAAACGATATTAGAGAAATTCAGTAAAAATCACGTTATTTTCCACTATTATTCCATCGCGATAATTTTAAAACTTTACAGAATTGTTAAAGACATTGATATATTTACAACAGAATTTTCGTTTATTTCGTAGCAGATATCAGAAAATTGGCAATAGATTTTACATTGATTCTAAGCAGATTTTATTACAATTGTTATAGATTTTTCGTTTATTGCGTAGCAAGACATTTCAAATAGATTGATTTGAGAAAGTAGAAGCAAACAGCTATAGATTCGTTTATTTTTAGTTCATTATTTATAGATTCGTTTATGGTTCAATGAACAGTATTTTACATTGATTTTTCTGACTGTCCCAAAAGTGGTCTAGAAACCCCATATTCATATCTACTAGTGTTTCATCATTCTTATTATGGTCCTTCGCAACTAAAGACAATCTTCGCAACTAATTCGGACATTTTTGGACAATTTAACAGAAGAAGAAAAATCATTTTAACACTTGTATTTTGCTCTAATTGTGTGCCCTTTTTTCTAATATTATGTTTTGTGATCTCATTCGTATTTTTATTTTTTCCCAAACGACTAAGAGTTATTCCTTAGAAAATCAATGTATGGGCTCCACGCTGCTCAGCTATCGAAGTATGAGTTTTTTAAATATTAGACATTTTATTGGTCCTTCGAATAAATTGCGGTCCGCCAAGCCGGATCTAACATATCTTTGGGTCCTTCTGACCGGATATTCTCCATAATTCTTTTGGTCCTGTCGATCCGGATTTTCATCAGACTATGGAGAAATAAAGTTTATTTGGTGTTGGAAAATAAGACATTGTGTTTCCATTGTGTAAGAGACTAGTATTTGTAGCGCCAAAAGTTAGCGTCCCCAAGCGACGCGCGGCCATCTTGAACACTCATCCCCTCACTACTCTTACATACCACACTACAATTTTTAAACGCATTGTGTTTGTAAACAAACATTGACACATCTTATACCTTACATCCATTGTCTAATACACTACATTGCATTACACTTGCAACATTTATTGTTTTGCCAACTATTGTATCTCATTTGTGACTGTCATAATAATTAAGTAAGAATTTATTATGAGAGGAAATTGAAATATCTTGTATTAGTGTTTAACTACAACGTCTCTGGAAATATTGTGTAACCAAATTATCATTTGTGATTGATGATTTTTATTGTGCATTGTTTATTTGAAATATTGTTACATTATCAAGGGTTAATTAATTTGTCATAATTGTTATTGATTATAATTTAGTTGGTTATTTAGTTTGCTGTAGTAATTTCATGTTTTAAGTTAAATATTCACTAACCAATCATGGCTCCAATCAAAGTCAGTACCTATGAAAGGTTGACGCTGCTAGTTAAGAATAGATTTACCAAAATTCTAAAAGAAGTTGAAAAAATAGTTAAGAGCGAAATCCCTTTAACTCATGTTGATCAACGTACGTTAAACAGCTATCTGAGCGAAGTTTTCCAAAAAACGGAATGACTTAGAAGCTAATTTAGCTAGGATCGTGGAGGTTTGCAACGACCGAAGAATTGTCCGTGGAAAGACTCTCTACGGATCAAGACGAAATTAACGATCTTTTCGTTCAGATTTCTGGTTTGATAGAGTCCGCTATGTCTCCTGAGGAAGCGCCGTCAACACCGTCGGTACACAGTGAGCGGCAAACCCCCCTAGCGACGCTGTCACATATCAATCTGCCGCGCCTAGAGCTTCACCACTTCTCTGGCGACCCCGCCAAGTGGGTATCCTTTATCAACTTGTATGATAGCACTGTGCATCGCAACAACCGCCTTAACAAGTGTAGTCAAATTCCAATATTTGCTCTCGATTCTTTCTGGCGAACCCCTCGCTTTAATCAAGAATTTCAACATTAGTACAGCAAATTATCTAATTGTGTACAATATCTTACGTCAGCGTTATCACTCAACAAGACGCTTGGTTACTCTACATTTGAATCATTTGATAGATTTACCCGATGTTAGCAGTCAGTCAGTACGAGGACTCAGAAACATTCCGTGAACACTTTCCATGAACACAGTGAGGCTTTGAAGGCCATTGAGTGTGACGTAACCACACAAGCCAACCCTTTGCTTTCAGCATTGTTACTTCGTAAATTAGATGGAGATTTACGCAAAACGTCTAGAATCTTTTAGGTCCTCGAACGAAGAGGAAACACACACTTTGCCTACAGTCAAAGACATAATCTTGTTTCTGAACACAGAATGTAACATGAGTGAAGATGCAGACCTCCACTCGTCAGCAAAGAAAGCTCCAGGTAAAGCTTTTCAATCAGCGATCTCAAAAAGGTCACGCGGTTTGAAGACAAACACAAACCCACCGCTTTAGTAACAGCTCACAATATAAATAGTAGCAGTTGTTTTGCTTTGTGGTAACTCTGATCACAAAATCCATGTTTGTCCCACATTTCTAAAGCTTTCACCAGCTGAAAGGTTTCAACTTGTTAAAACGAGAACGAAAATGCTTCTCGTGCTTGAGAGATCATAATTTGCCTCAATGTCAAACCATCGCATACTTGTAAACGGTTGTCGCAAAACGACATCACAACATTGCTACATCTCCAGTCAGGCGCGACTGAGCGAAGTGAAGCAAGCAATCAATACTCGACACGTCATCAATCAGATGTGGAGCGACGTCACAACACGACTCATCATCGATCGATACCACAGCCGAGAGTAGCGGGAACACCTCCTCCAGTTGACGTCACGAGTCCCACTCCAGTCACGCTGTCTACGACTAAGACGCTGCCACCTGTGCATCCGCCACAACAGTCAACGGTACTCTTAGGTACCATCTTAGTGAAACTAACTGCTGAAAATGGACAGTCCCATGTTTTCCGTGGATTACTGGATTCGGAAGTACTTGTAATCTGATAACGTGTCAGGCAGCCTCATTGCTAGGAGCAAGACGTTATCATTCAAACATTCAAATTGCTGGTTTATCACAGCATGCCTCTAACACACGTGGCATGTTATCTCTTCAAGTCAACACTTTGTCAGGTCAGCTTATAGCTCCTGATCAGGAGTTCCACATCTTGGATAAAATATCTGTGAACCTCCCAAGGGCGAAAATAAGTCCAGAGTTGTCGCATCTAGTTAAGCATTACACCTTAGCGGATCCGACTTTTGACACCCCTTGCGGCATTGATGTATTGTTGGGTGGATCCATAATACCCCACTGTCTTCACACAAGAAAAATCATAGTTTAGGACCGGGATTGCCACATCTGATCGGCACTCAGTTCGGCTTCATACTTATGGGAACAGCTCCTTGTGTCACCCCGACAGAGCCAGTTAGTAACTATTCGATTGCACTTTTGTCTACTCACGACAACTCGCTTCACACAGTATTACAAAAATTTTGGGTTCAAGAGGAACCGCCTATCATCAATCACAAAAGCATTGAAGAAACAATGTGTGATGAACTTTTTGATAGTACTCATACGCGAAATGGAGACGGACGGTATGTTGTTCGATTACCGTTCAAAAACAGAACCCAGCTGTTTAGGCTCATCTCGAGCAGAGCCGCAGAAAGACGTTTTGTTATCCTTAGAAAGGAAGTTTCAAACCCAACCACAATTCGCTGAACTGTACAGGAATTTTATGAAAGACTACAAAGCAACAGGTCATATGACACTTTTTGGATAAACATCACGCCGACGAAACCCCACTACTATTTACCCCACCACGGAAGTAATAAAGGAAAAACAGCTCTACTACCAAGCTAAGGACTGTTTTTTGACGCAAGCAACAAGACCACGTCAGGTTTGTCCTTGAACGACGCGCTACTAACTGGAAGGAAACTACAACCAGACATTTCCAGTATTTTAATACACTTCCGCTCTCACGCTATAGTGTTTTTCATGTGATATAAAACAAATGTATCGACAGATCTTAGTGCATCCTGAAGATCAAAACTTTCAGTTAAATCTTGTGGCGAGATACTCCGGAACAGGAGATATCTACTTTTTAAGCTAACAAACAGTGACATATGGGATGAACAGTTCTCCATATTTAGCAATCAAGGACACTCTCGCGGCTAGCAGAGAACGAAGGACACGCCTTCCCGGACGCAGCCTACGCATTGAAGCATCACACCTACATAGATGACATTGTGACAGGAAGTGCTTCACTAGAATCAGCTATCCAACTGCAAGACCAACTCATCCAGCTACTGGCGAAGGGAGGATTCGAGTTGAGAAAATGGGCTTCGAACGAACCCCGACTTCTGGACAGACTACCAGCTACTCATCGTGAGACGCCTCGCTTTCTGCAGGACTCACAATCTACGCAGTTCTTTATTTTTAGGACTCCATTGGGATCCAGTTGAAGATTGCTTTCGCTACAATTTCAAACATCAGAGAGGTAGCTTAACTAAGAGACATGTGTTAAGTTTAATAGCCAGATTGTATGACCCGTGCGGCTTCTTATCACCACTGATAATGGTAGCGAAAAGTTTTATGCAGCTCCTTTGGACACGAGGGCTCCAATGGGACGAACAATTGCCACCCGAACTAGCTGAAAAATGGCTATTGTTTGTGAACGACACACGGGATCATCTGGGTGACATCAAAAATCGATCGCGTATTTCCCCTCCACGCCGCCAGCAGCGTAGAACTTCATGGGTTTTGTGACGCGTCTGAAAAAGGCCGTCGCAGCCGTTCATTTTTATTCAAGTGTAACCAAATGAATGAGGCCCCAGTGATAAGACAAAGTCATGTCCGAAAAACTAGAGTATCTCCATTAAAGAAGATCACAATACCACGCCTTGAACTCTGCGCAGCACATCTGCTGTCAAAATTAGCTACTTATTGCATCCAACAATTCAGCAATATTACTTTCAATCATGTCATGTTATGGAGTGACTCAACCGTAGCTCTACACTGGATAAAAACACCACACCGTATCAGTTGAAAACATATGTAGCAAATAGAGTGGCAGAAATTCAGAACACATTTCCGTCACGGTTTTGGAATTATGTCACATCAAGCGACAATCCGAGTGACGTCGGATCACGTGGCCTATTAGCATCCACAATTGAAAAACGATACACTATGGGTTCGAAGGTCCCCAGTGGCTAAAAACTAGACCGACAAACTTGGCCTCATTTCACCTTCTTTGAAGATAAAAGGGAAATCGAGAGAGAGAAACTAAAGAGACTCCTCTGAGCGTATTACAAAGCTCTATTGTTGAACATTGGGAAATATTCACCAAATTTTCCTCTTGGAATAAATTGATCAGAATTATGGCCTATATTTTAAGATTCATCAACAATTGTAAAAATGGATCTTCAAATGACAAATCAAAACTATTGTCTGTTATTGAATTGAAAACAGCTAAACAAAAAATCTTTAAGCTTGTACAGCAAACAGCTTTTTCTTCAGAATATTTGTTGTTAAAAAAGAATGAGCAGTGTAACAACGCAATCCGGAAATTGCAGCCTTTCATCGATGAGGCGGATGTTATTCGCGTAGGCGGCCGGCTAAAAAATAGCCATCTAAACTATGAGTCACGACACCCCGTGCTACTACCAAAACAACACCCAGTAGTAAACTTGATTATCGATTACTACCACCGGATACACCTGCATTCCGGACCACAGCTGACTCAGGCTCTTCTCTCACCAAGAGATATGGATCCATCTCTGCTCGCAGTGCCATACGTTCACGTATTTTCAAAATGTACTACGTGCTTTCGTCACAAGCCTAGAAATAGAACACCACTGATGGGTGGACCTACCTGCCTCTCGGGTTACACCCTCAAGGCCATTTCAGTCTACAGGAGTAGACTATCGCTACGCCGGACCCTTTTGAGCGCGAGTGCATCATCTTAAAGCTCTTAGACAAATAAAAGTCTATTTGTGTATTTTTATGTGCATGGTAACCAAGGCTGTGCACATTGAGTTAGTGACAGATTTAACCACCGAAGGTTTTTTAGCAGCATTAACCCGTTTTGTATCACGACGCGGTCTGTGCTCAACAATCCATTCAGACTGCGGAACTAACTTCATTGGTGCAGAATCATCTTTGAAAAAAATATTAAGTGAAACCGTGAAAGCCTCAACGGCTATGGACAAAATTTCACATTTTGCGAGTTTAAAGGGCATAGACTTTCGTTTTAATCCTCCAGCTGCCCCTCATCAAGGCGGACTCTGGAAAAAGTGCCGTAAAAAGTGCTAAACACCATCTCCGAAGAGTAATGGGAGAAACAATCTTAACTCTTCCTGAATTCATGACGTTAACGGTTTCAGGTTGAAGCCATGCTTAACTCAAGGCCGTTAACTCCACTCAGCGCTGATCCATCAGACCTATCAGCCTTGACCAGGTCATTTTTTGATTGGGACTCCGCTTGCCGCTCTACCGGAAGCTGACCACCACAACACTCCGACCAACAGACTACGCCATTGGCACTTGGTACAAAGCCTTCCATCAGAGGATTTGGAAGCGATGGCATCTAGAATATCTTCATTCGCTGCAGCAGCGCTCCAAGTGGACATCCGCCACAAGCCTAACATACAAGTGGGCGACCTAGTGCTCATCCAAGCTCCGTCACCACCTTTAACCTGGCCAATGGGACGTGTCATCAAAACGCATCCTGGTTGCAGATGGAATAGTAAGAGTTATCACCTTAAAAACAATTAATGGTGTTCTCACTAGACCAGTTGTCAAGGTCTTTCCCACTTCCTATGGAATGACAAATGTAAATAAAACATTTTTGTTTTCAACAGTTTTGTTTTGTAACTTTGTGTTTAACTATGTTTTATATATTTGGTTTTATCAACTTTAGACTAAGTGTGTTATTACCATATGTATCTTATTTCCATAGCCAAGATTTTTATTTTTTTTCTTTTTCTCTTGAAACCTTATAATGTTTCAAGGAGGCGGGAAGTGTTAGGTTTTCATATTTAGTCATATCAATTAATCAAATTTTACGCATTAATATAGTTTTTTACTAATAATTAGAATTGTATGTTATTTAGAACTGCTCTTTGCCCACCATTGTCCGATACCATTTTTATTATAAGCCATCTATTTCCACTTATCTTTGTACACACACACACACACACACACACACACCCACCTGCATTCCAAATCTATAGTGGACCGATCGTCACGTTGTATGAGGTGACTTCTGCCGACCAATCAGGCGTCCAGGACGCGGACAAGAAAAGCTCCCCAAGGCATCTCTCCAGTTTCTTCCAAAGACTCCGTTTCGCTAGGTTGTACGTCAACACCAGCTCTAACCAAGTTCGGGCCGTGTCCCTTTGTCTTGTCTCTTGTGAACCGCAAGCCGTTCTATGGCAGTTAACAGTCCTTCGAGCCGGACATTATTTGGTTAACGAGCCAAAAGTAACTTTGTCGCAACGTTCGTGAGTGAACCGAAAAACAGTGTCAAGTGAAGGTGGAAATCTTCACCCCTCAGCAAGGACTCCACCAGCGCAAACGTTCCTTGGAATCAACCCAGGTCGAACTACAATCAACCCAACTTCATGTGTGTCGAGGTATCAGACAATGGACGGTGGCAAGGTAACAGTGTTTCATCATTCTTATAATGGTCCTTGCGCAACTAAAGACAATCTTCTTTTCAACCAAGACTTAAAAATCCTCAACTAATTCGGACATTATTGGACAATTTAACAGAAGAAGAAAATCATTTTAACACTTGTATTTTGCTCTAATTGTGTGCCCTTTTTTCTAATATTATGTTTTGTGATCTCATTCGTATTTTTTATTTTTCCCAAACGACTAAGAGTTATTCCTTAGAAAATCAATGTATGGGCCTCCACCTGCTCAGCTATCGAAGTATGAGTTTTTAAATATTAGACATTTTATTGGTCCTTCGAATAATTGCGGTCCGCCAAGCAGGATCTAACATATCTTTGGGTCCTTCTGACCGGATATTATACAACGACACTAAGCGACACAGGTCATATCCAGAGTGACATCTCTGCTGTTGAGGTAGAGCGATGACCAATAAGACTGCTGGAACGCTGATTTTTTACCAATAAAAGACGAAGTAATTTAGGACAAAATGGGTTTTTTAATTTTCTATTGCAGTCGTGTGGTCTGGCTTTTTAAGAGGTAACCGCAAAAGTTTCTGCTGCAGGCTACAGCAGCCGCAGTTGGGTAGGATTTTGGAAAATGTATATAGTATTATTGTAATTATTTAGTGTAAGGAGGGATATTTTCGGGCACCACAGGGAATTTTATCCTTCGCATCCCTCGTCCATCCGCGGATGCCATTCTTCTTGTATATGTGATATTAACTTAGTCTTAGCTACCTGCTGAATTCCACAATCTATGTCCCTATATAGTTATAGTAAAAACGTTTTTAGTGCTACCCAATAGTTTATTATTTGTACCGTAACTACGGTTAGATGTACATTTATTATTTGTTTGCTTAAAAACATTAGTTTATTAATTTCTCAATTCATAATGTATGACTACTTGGCCTGATGGCAAATTAACTTTCTTTCTTGACATTAACCTTTCTTGATTATTATGATCCTTTAATGTTTTTAAGCTCCCTTAAATGCAGGTTTATATATGATAAATATTTAAAAAAAATGTATTTATTTACATTCTCAATTTACAACTTTTGCTATTAAGAACTTTTCTTAATTCTCAGATTGCTTTTAAGAACTGTAATAATAGACTGGTAGGAGTGAGGAATTATTGAGTGAACTTTTGCGTAATTCCGATGAAGTGTTCTAAATCTATGCAGATCCTTATTCTGATAAAAGCAAGTGTGTTAGTGTGAGGACAACCACAAATCGCAAGGATCGCTGTTAGTTTAGACAGACCTGAAGGTATCGCTGTTGTTATAGCCAGACCAGAGGGCGTTGCTAATTGTATGGCCAGACCTGAAGGTGTTACTGTTGTTGTAGATAATCTGAAGGTGTCGCTGTTTGTGTAGTCAGACAGAAAATGTGTCACTGTTGGTATATACAGTCCTGAACGTTTCAATGTTTGTATAGCCAGACCTCAAAGTGTTGCAGTCGGTATAGTGCCTAACCTGTACGTGCCAGACCTGAAGGTTTCACTGTTGGTATAGCCAGACCTGAAGGTGTCGATATTGGTATGTGTATACTAATTTTTTAACGTAATATTGACTTGTGTTGACAAGAAATACAATATTTATAGACCTTAATAATTACACCATATTCGATTGGACAGAGTGAATCATTTTTTGTGATGTTTTAATGACTCAGATATGTACCTTGTCCTTATAAATATCTAAACATACTTTTAAATTCATATTTATGTGCCAAATCTTAATAATTTTTTACAAACAGTTTCACTCATTCTTGATCTTAGTGAAAGTTATATTATTGATCTTGATGTTTCGCTTCTATATGTAATACACTAGTAAGTTGTATCGTATATACTCTTATACTATAGATACTTCAACTGCTGCAACGCGTAAATAAACATCTCCATTTCCATGAATACAATTATCTTAATCCCTTAAAACCTCCTTAACGTCCACTTGCGGCATTGATCTGATTCCTATAAAATGACATTTTATCCAATTTTCCAGCTTTCTAGGCTAACTATAAAAGAAGTTTTATTTTTGCATAAATCCTTCATTATATGTTTCAATTTCTAAGATATCTCGTTTCTATTGGACTTTAATTATGCATAAAAAATATGTATTTAGCCATAACCGAGTTGCATTAGGTTGGCTGAATAAACTGATGTAGTTTGCAACTCACCTCCAAGTATGTAGTTACTGAAACTACCACAGTGATTAACTGACTAACTAGAGTTAACGCCCCAGAGTGCACCAGGCACTTGGATTATATTAACATTCCACACATAGCTCGCTGTTCATAAAGACAAAGTAATTGCTCTACACTTATCAGGATAGCAATTACATTGTTGAAATGGATAAGAATTTCGAATATAACTATGTGAATATTAAAAAGGATGGTCAAACCACAAAGTTTATTTCTATTAGGATTTTCTTGACAGAAAAGGGAGGTTTATACTTTCAAAGTAAATGTATCAAAGCTTATTTGCATTACTTGTGTGAGATCAAGTATCTTCCCTTTAGGTAATTTATGTACTACATAAAACTAATGATAAAATTCTTTAACATGATTGATTTATACAAACATTTAAAAATAGAGAGCTACGATTATCAGTATGAACCTTTTTTGTTCCATGTGCAAAAAAGAAATTGCTTGCTTAAAGTCTCTATCCAGAATTTTACACTTGTTTTGCCCGCTGAAATAAATAACCAGCAATGTACGAATATATTTTAAACTTATGAAATAATGGCTTTTAAATCAAGTAATAATTTTTTTGATATAGACTACACAAAGTTCAGTGTATTAAAAACTTAAAGGTTCAACTAAATCTACCCGGGGCATTGTTCATGTTGTAAAGAATGTCACTTTTTTCATAGAGCACTGTTAATAATAATGCGGATAATTCCTTAGAAACAAGAAACCTGAGTTTTTTAATTCCACTATATTTCTGAAAAAAATATTTTATACCACAACGAACACGTTTACAACAATATTCTTAATAATACTCTTTAATTAAGTATTAGTAAGAATGCATATATTACCTATAGAAATAAAATCCTAACATATATCGTGCTGTTATGACGCAATTCATAGGTAACAATAAATAGTTACAACAACAATATTCGTTCTTCCAAACTAATTTAACTTTTACAATTTGACTGAGATTGTAGAAAGTTATTCGCCAACGCCCCGCCGCGTCGTATTTGTGTTTCAGAAATGTACCGGAGTTTGAGTTTCCAACTAACTTTTGCTGTAAATAAATACGAGTATATGTTTTCATAACACGTTCCCTTGAAAAAATTGAAACTAGAATAAAAACCAACAACGGCACTATATTATATGATAGACATAACTAACGCCCAGCTAACTAAACATATTTAATACACTTTACAAGAATCTTATTGACGAAAATGTATAGTTTTAGTTTAGTTTCCTACATCCGCAGACCCTTTCTTGAGAAATTAAATAGTTTCATTTACCTACATTTTGACAAAACCAATTAAATTATACAATAATTTTGCATATAATTTATCCGATAAATATTTCATTAAGTAAATTTTAAATTGCCATTGTAGCAAATGTTACACCATATATAGTAGATTTTCTTTCTCTTGGCAATAAAAAGCATTGATCTTCATGGTCCAATACCAAAACCACAAAGAATAATTTTTTTATAAAAGAAACTTACAAACAACCATTTATAAGTAAAAGCAGAATTTCATAAATGTAACTGAATTACATTTTAATAATTGTTATTTGACACAAAATATAAATGTCAATCAATAAAAAATGTAAATTTGTATGCTGAAGTGCTGAAAATTTAGAGAGATAATTATTTAACTCTTAATTCATATTGTGCACCTTGTATGTTTAGTAAAATTCCGAATTAAATTGCTCAAGTAAATAATTTTTCACATTTTCAATACTGCTCAGAAAATAGCTTTAACAGTTGCAAGTAGTTGAATTGTTTTTAAAGTAAGAATGTACTTTTCTAGGATTGTATTTTTATGTACATTGTTTCATTTAAGAAGTGGTAATATTTTTATGTATCAAGTGAAATGTTACAATAATCTAGACTAAAATTTAATTTTGTATAGGTACTGCATACAAGAATTTTCTTTTTTTTAGTTTTATTTCTACTTATTGTTGTCATAGTCATGTTGGGTAGGTTGTATATACTTATTGTTTTTCTTCATGTAGTAATTTTTCTGATCTTTTTAACTTTTGAAGTCTTTTGAGCGCCACTGCCGTGTGTGAAAAAAAAACCTGAGGGTAACCTCCACACATCAATGCAAAGGAGGTACCTATCCTAGCACATAATTGCACTTTTATCCCATTATTGTAACAATAGTGCATGGTTAAAATTATTATTTTTATTTTTTAAAAATAGTTTTATTTTTTGTTATTAAGTGGATTGAGTGTAAAGCGTAAAGTTTGTTATGGAATAAAATGTCTTTCTTTATTTTAATTACTAATATATAACTTATTAATTTTATAACAATAGAAAGCACGTGATTAAAATGTTTACAGGAAGTTGGTAAACATTTAATCTTTACTGGGGGTTGGAAAAACTTTAATGTGAGCATGATCACATTTTGTATAAAATATAAGGTACTTTATTTTCAGAAAAATTTTCATATTCAAACGTTAAACTTCTATAAGACTGTGATGCTGTAGCAACACCAATGGTACCCTTATGTCATGATCTCATTAAATTACAGATATTTAAAAGTAACTAAGGATATATTTAATTTATCTTCATTAATTATCTTATTCGATTTCTGTAAAATATTTTCCCATGAGAAATAGGACATTGGAAGTTTTCCTACAGGAAACTGATAATGCGTAATCACTGGCGATACACTAAAAGTGAGCAGCACAATGATGTAGGTCATATAACGAGCCAATCCTGGTTCGCCATTTCAGAGTAATGCCATTTATGGTAATGAAGTTTCTTATTAGATATCGAGCAACGAATAAAAATTAACTAGATTTGAAGTGGAGTAGGGAGAATCCAGTGACTCCTCAGTTGTAGAATTTTTCCTCAGTCTTTTCCTGGTCCTGATTATGCTCAACAGACCGATGAGATACACAGTAAGTGGCCCCTCTCCCTTAACTATGGCGCTAGCCGTTTGTTAACGTTTTGCCAAGAATCCAAACCTTCCAAATTATAAATGAACCATATATAAATTTCATTTCTTGATTCTAATTCCTCCTACTCTTTACAGTAGATACTCATGAGTTGACTTTCACACAAGGATTGAGTATTCTGACAAAAAATTGTAGTTTAATATGAAATTATTGTGAGTTTGTGTTTGCTAATTTCAATAAATGTTTTGCTTGTAATTCGAGTGTCTTTAGTAACGTAACCCTACGTCCGTCGCGATCTAGGACGGCACGACAAGACGACAGTTACTCTAATATTACTATGTCGGAGTTCCCAGAAAAAAGGGTCTTGCCACTATTTGAAGTTTACTTTATGTTTAGGTACTACTACATTGAGTGCTTTTCTTGTTAATGTTTTTCTTATTTTATACAACAACATGAAAACTCTTACCACATATGTTACAGTATCAGAACCAGAAATAATTTATTTCGTTATTAACATAAAGTTACATGAAATAAGTCATAGATAAAATAGTAGATAC
Organism: Homalodisca vitripennis; assembly: GCF_021130785.1. Lineage (NCBI taxonomy): Eukaryota > Metazoa > Arthropoda > Insecta > Hemiptera > Cicadellidae > Homalodisca > Homalodisca vitripennis. The sequence goes on along the minus strand of NW_025781909.1, from coordinate 5,504 downwards.
ATATAATAATAATAATAATTAAAATAAAATCAACAATCAAATAGTCAAAATAGGTTATTTCACATGTTTGTGCAATCTGACAGGAATTCTTGAACAGAATACGGACATTTTTCAAGCAAAATAGTTTTAACGTTTTTTAGAAAACTTTGTGAGCTGGTTATGTTTTCCAGGTGCCGAGGCCAGGGCGTTATAGAGCCGTAGAGCTAAATAGTGCATGCCCCTTTCAAAAATTGTGAATCTATGGATCGGGTAGACCATATTACCCCTGTGGCGGGTATTGTACTGATGATTAAAAAGTGTTCTCTGCAAAAAGATGTGGGTTATTTTTGAAGAAAGTCAAAACTTCGAGTACATATATATTCTTGGAAAGAGTGAGGAGATTCAGTTGCTGAAAAAAAGGCTTACAGTGAGCACGATTACCCGCTGCAGACATAATGCGAACAATTTTTTTTGGAATCTAAATACCCTTAAAATTTCACTAGAAGATCCCCAGAATCCAATAGCGTATTTCAGTCTACTGTATACATAAGCATACTAAATTTGAACGATAGTTTCTTTACCAATTGCAGGCATTAAAACTCGAAAAGCAAAGGTAATTGAAGACAGCTTTGAGCATAGCTTATCTATATGTTTAGACCAGTTGAGCTTGTAATCAATGACAACACCAAGAAGAGAGGCAGACTCTGATGGGTTGATACCATTTACGCTGAAACCCGCTATATCACGAAACGTTGGTGAGAAAACCATGATTTTAGTTTTTTTCTTCATTCAATAGGAGACCATTTGACTCAAACCACTTATTCAAGATGACATACGACTGATTCATAATAATTTCGAGGCTGTGAATATCACGACAAGAAGATAGAGCAGTTGTGTCATCCGCATAGCAAACAATGTCTGATTTCATATTGGAAGGAAGGTCGTTTATATATATAGAAAATAAAAAGGACCAAGTACGGAGCCTTGAGGTACTCCTGAGCTGGTCCTCAACCAACCTCTTTGAAGTTGTCCTTTATTTGTTACAGAAACTGTCTGCTTTCTCTCAGAGAGATATGAGGAAAGGAGTGAGATGGCTGCACCGTTCAAGCCATATCTTTCAAGTTTACCCAAAAGAACAGAATGGTTTACACAGTCGAAAGCCTTGGACAGATCACAGTATATCGCACCGACACACTGCGATCCATCCAAGGCTCCCAACACGGCACAAATGACATCATTGACAGCGCTAGAAGTTGAAAACCCTTTTCTGAAACCAAACTGAGATGCAGTCAAGAGAGTATTAGAGTCAAAGTAACATTGAAGTCTTGCCAGAATGATCATCTCAAACACCTTAGCAAAAGAAGAGAGCAGACTGATTGGCCTGTAATTGGAAATCTCAGTTTTTTGGTATCTCAGTAAATTGTCAACTCGTTTGTCTTCTGGGAAATATCTCAATCAAGTGTATACCTTATGCACTGCTTAGTAGAAGGGACATATTCTAACAAAAAATGTTTCGTTTATTATGACATGAAGAAAGCAAATACGTTTATCAAGACATGTGTTTCATATCAAATGTATACAACTGAGATACAATTTAAATTAAACGATATTTATTTCTTTCTTAGATTTACGTTACCGGTTACTATTCAACATCTATAGTTTTCTAATAACATTGTGTTGAAACAGTGCTAACACAGTTAAATTCTTGAAATATTACAAAGTAACGGAAAATTCTATTGTCCTCAATGTCAAAGCAATTTCTTAATTGCGTAGAATATATTCGTAGTTTATTCCAACAAACGAATTTAATGATACAAATTTTAAACGCTAACAAGCAATTTATTGAAACTGTTACATTAGTGTTGTATACACGGTTTTAAGTTTTAAAATAAAAATTACTAATAAAAGGTTTAAGGCTTAAGGCAAACTGAACACTTAATATTTAACTTCACTCTTTTGTGATAATAATTTAGTTCCAGATTGGATACTTTTGGGGAATAAATCTGTGTTATATTTAAATTAGTTCCAATACTAGCGCAGGTCATGTAAATCCTCAATTTATGCGGATAGCTTTGAGCAAATTTCAGGATGAAATAACGCGCATAAACCTATAACAATTTTCGTATTTAAGAGCACAACCCACTATTTTTGTAATCAATAAAGGAAATGTCTCCAAGCAAGCAACCGATCGCCAGTTTAGCAGGTTTTGGTGGTTGTAAAAATGGTATAACAACAAAAGATAAATTTTTAATGATGAGGGTATAAAAGTCAAATGATACATTTTTATTAGATCATCTATTTATCTTGGCCCACTTAGAACCAAACCTCATTATACACAAATAAAATGTTAAAACTAGCCTCAGCTAACCGCATAAATACAACCTAATTACCTAAAAATAGTATATTTTAGTTTGTTGGAAAATGTAGAATTTTTCAATAAAGCACTATTCATGCAGGCCAGGCAAATCTAACCCAAAATCGCAGTATCTCCCTAATACTTGTAAACGTCAGGAGCGGTGATCAAAAGTTGATTATTTAGTTGAACTGTAAGTTTACTTTGAACCTTCTGGAACTATAAACGGTTCTTGGAGTAGATGTCTGAACAACCCCACCAAATCAGTCGTGAGATACTCCTGATTATCATGACTGGGAGAAACTTGTTATCCATTCATCATATTCTGTATCCCTAGATTAGGTTTCAATGTGATATGACTTCAACCAGAATGTCACCATTAACTGAAAATTAAAGGATCTCTTAAGACGACTAATTTCATCGGAGTTAATTGAGAAAACATCAAATCTTTATTCAAAACTATACGATTCAACAAGCAAAAAACGGAGTTTATAATGAATAAATCCAGGTCCATGGGCTGGCGATGATTGTTACAGCATTGCAACGAACAGTGGGTAAAATCTATCCACCCCTCGTCGTTTTTACACGAAGGAATATTAAGTGTCGTTAAACACTAAACTAGAAGTAACGTTATGACAGATGGACTGCTATTTTTGGCTTTAAACTTGAAAATCAATAGATTTATTTCTTAGCCCAAAAGGATGCTATGAACCAATTTTTAAGTGTTTTATCAGGACTTATCACAAGAATAGACGGTCCGACTTACAGACTGTTCTTTCAACATTTGCCCCTAAATCAAGAGGGTCCCTCCTTGAACCAAATGTAACCTATATAGTGCCATGTAACCTATTTGTAGGACCATTCTATCAAGAGTACATACACAGACCGGCAGGCGGAAAGACTATAGGAACAAATAAATTCTAGGGTGGTGCTGTGAATCATGAACTGAGACGTTCTATGGTTTTCTGTGGAGTCTCAACCTTGCGACTGTTCTATCGCAGTCCCCAGTGGTGGCAAAATGTTAGGAAGAAAATCTTGTGTAGTAATTTTTAATTCTTCAATTCTGTTACTTCATCCATTTTACTTAATTGAACATCTGTTGCTTTTTTGTAACTTTCTATCTGTAGCGTATAGTTATTTTTAAAAGCTATTTATTCTCATCAGATATATTATAAACACTGAGGCATAAATAAAGAGACAACCTGTCCAGTGTGAAATCGTATTGTTTTTGTTACCGCATAAATTTTGTAGATAACCTTATAGAAAGTTATGTTTAATATTTTACATTCTCATTGAATCTACAACAGTAACTCAAAGTAAAAGTGAGTAACACTAATACACCATGCTTGTTACAATCATCCCAGTCACTTTTCTACTGTACAAAAAAATTATGTTTGCACCGGAAAGAGTCAATTAAAGAAATGATGAAATATGAAATCAAGCGGTCAAGAATAGTTTCCAAATTTTAAAGACAAATAAATAACAATAAAGAATTGAGGAATTGCACACTCGTATTGGTTTATTCAGCATAGGTGGATTTAACCACTATTACTATTATTCACGTGCGCACTGTAACTTACAAAAGTACTGTAATTTATACAAAAAAGATACGATTTATATAACTGAAATCAGGTTTGGCGCGAAGATAAAGTTTTTAAACGACATCGATTAAAGTATTTTCCGTAAAGATTATTCAGTAAATTGAATGATTCTCAGCTCTCGACAAGGCTTCACTACTGATTGGTGATTATGCTCTTAACGGCACTTTTTTAAAGTTCTCTTGTAAATGTAAAATATTACGAGCATCGCTTTTGCTTATTTTTAATATATAGTTGCAAAAATACAAAGTGTTTTTCCTATTCTTGGTGTACAAGTTAAACAAAATTTAAATCAAATTAATTTAAATTCTGCTTAGTAATTTGCAACAAGTAATAATAAATGTATATATAGGCCTAAATTTTTCATTAGTTAGAAAAGTACGAGTAATAATTAAATTAAATACAATTTTCACAAAATTCTTAAATGTTTTCAAGAAAATATATTTTATTTAAATCATTATGCATTGAGTATATCTTAAGAACGTGGAATATATAACTTCTATCATAATAATAATAATTGATCATTTCAATACAACTTTGACAAATTTACTGCAATTTTATTAAGGTAAATTTTACCTACATAAACGTTTTAAATACAAATTTAATCTGATTAATTTGAAAATGTAAAAAAATATTAGGTTAAATTTTTATTCATATGTTGTCGGTACAGTTATTTCTACAATATTAATGTATCATACCACTTTAAACATTGTTTTATTGTTAACCTTTTTCCCAGAAAAACGTCGTGACTATCATGTTATATTTATCTCAGCTCAGGATTCTCTCTTACTGTTTCCGTATTGCGAGCGCCATCACCATTCAGGAATAATTCAAAGCAGTAATAGTAGTGGCGCCATTTCCGTTTAGTGACCTCATTCCCAACATCGTTGTGGCTTGGTGGTCCGGAACCATACCCATTACTGACCGTGACCATTGACCTTAATAGTATATTTTCAAAATGGTCAAATAAATTATGGTTGTATAATAATGTGAATAGTGTGCATTGTAAGTGGTTTATTATATTGAGAGATGAAAAACGCTGTGAACCAGGTAAAAGTTAAAACAGTAGTAGTGCTAATATGTAGAAATATAAGGATTAATACGTAGATTTACAACATCAAGATTTGTAAATCTTTTAATTGATGTATTTCATAATAATGTGGAGTTATAAAAAATATTTAAATATTAGTTTTAATATTCATTGTTAATCAAGTAAATAACTAGTAGGCTATACACTGTAGTATATCGTGTATTATAATATATTATTTAGTAGTGGATGAGATATTTGTCGTGGTACACGGGTTAACAGGGTAGGACTAACCGTGCAAAAGACTAATAGGACTTAATTAATAGAGGGTCCATAACAATAACAGAATTTCGTTTGCGTTCTGTGTATGTATTTATGTAGTAAGTACTTAATGGTTCTAAATACAAAGTTTATTTATGTATTTGTTGGGTAGTTCAAAGTTTAGTTTTAGATTTTGTTTTATTATAACAAAATTCTTACTTATAATACAGATTAGAACTAAAAATTTTGTCTATAACTATTTCAGTACATTCAGGACTTTATATTA
>NW_025781908.1:0-38008 GCF_021130785.1 Homalodisca vitripennis | reverse complement strand
CCAATTTGATTTAAGTCCAGTTAAAAAAAAGGGAATCTAAAATGTCATTTGTAAACAAAATAGACTGCGGTAGGTCCACGTAAGAAGAGACACTAAACAATTCCCACGAGATATTGACTGACTGAAAGCAAGAACATTATATTTCGTATTTATATAACAAATGAATAAATGAATTTATTTTCCATATATAAATTCCACAATACAATCATTTGAACCATTGAGAGAAAAAAGCTGGCCAATTTTACAAGTAGTTTGGCCAATTACAAACATATATAAATTAACAATTCCTTAATCAGCAACCAGTCTATGATTAATTAACTGATTAGTTAATTAATCTAAACTAAATCTAAACTAAATTATCTAAAATAAACTAATTAGAGTCTAGCATTAATGTTTATTACAAGTTGTATGCCCGCTGTAGCATCTGTGGGCAGAAATATTCATTTAAAACATGCTTGAAAACCACTACTCTAGCACGTTGGTGAAACACCTTACATCCTTCTGACCATAAAGCCAAGGCGACTGTCTTTTTACGAAAATAATTTATATTGATTGAGTTCTTTATTTGAAGCGGAAGTTGGTTTAAAAATTTAGGGCCTAGGTATTGAATGGAATGACGGAAAATAGATCTGTTGACTTTGGGTAGTTTAAAACGTTTTATTTACGAAGCTTCTCGTACTGTAAATATGGTCATTTGGTATAATACTTTCTCTATTTCCGCTCCTAACAAAAAACAGTCTCAGGACCTTAAATATAAAGAGATGTTGAACAGGTACGGTTTTTAGCTCTTGAAATAAAGGGAACGAGCTTAAAAGCTCGTTTAAATTTTTTAAGAATTATTCGAAGAAAAACATTTTGAGTTGTTCTTATTTTATCTATTTAAGTTTTGTAAGTACCCCCCCCCAGCAAGGTAGAGCATACTGTAGTTTTGAATTGATTAATGCAAAATAAAGGGTTCTTAAAAGATTATAATCGCAGAAGGGTTATAAGTTTATTCCAAATCAGGACACAGTTTTTAAACTTTTACAGGTATATTGTGGTAATATGTCCCACTTTTTTTCTTATCACAAATAATTCAAAACGTATATTAGCACAAGTTAAAGTTTTCCATGTTTCCTATTACAACTGAAGTTTAAAAAATATATAACTCAATTCACTAACCCTCCCAATAATGATAACAATTTCATGATAAGAAATTTTTACGAAGTTAATTTACTACAAAGGACAACACGCACTTCTATCCCCTCACCCCCACCAAAGTTCATATTTGAGAATAAGTTCAGCCTGTTGACCAAAACTACATAGATTTGTATACATTAAGTCTCAGTAATATCTGAATCTACAAAAATCGAAAAGAAGCACTTATATTCCTGTATAAATTGACACACTGCTTCTATCAAGTATAAGAACTCTATGACTAGATCATGATTGAAAAATAGCCTTATAAAGTGTAATGAATATATCAAACGTAATTTTGTCTTCAGATGTCATTGCTAATTTCACTATCTCAACTATTATTAATCCATATCGTTATGCACAAATAATTGTGTTATGTTTTTGAGATATTTTTACGTCAATTGCTGTCAAATTAATGTGTTTATAAAGATAGTTTTGGATTAAGTGGAACCGAAAACTATAGAAAACAATTTATATGCTAATGACAATGTTTATTTTGTAAGATTTCAAGACTATGGAGCTTCTAAATTTTTTAATAGTGTTACGATTACACAAACCCCCTATTTAAATGCCAACATTGAGAGGTATTGCCCTATCAATGTTCGAATCAAACATCAAAACTAATAATAGATCTTCAATTTGACATTGCCTCTTGTGAAAACTACTGAGCGGGAAGAGAAATTTAGACTGCAGGGAATTAATCTGTTCGGTGTACGCAAACGCTGATACACTGGTCAGAAATCACTCGTGCATTTACATGTCTCATTTATTTATTTATAATGAACACAATTATATTTATTTATTAAAGTAGAAACATAAATTATAGTTGAAACTACCATACAAGGTAAAATAAACAATAAATGCGAATGTCAAAAGTTTTCAAAGTATAGAAAAGTTTATTTGGCTTTGCACACAACCTACTTGAGTACTAACTCAGTTTACCCAGGGCAAAATGCTCAGTCCGACCTGGAACTGTTTACATGAGAGACGGTGACGTTTGCTGTGGGAGGAGCGGTCGGTACCTCCATCTTGTTATATCCTCCTCTGTAATATTATACTCTAATAACAAGTTTCTGCTTAGAGCTACATATCTGCAAGTCTATTTCTCTGAGATATCTTTTAAACAAGAACTTAAAAATTCTATTAGTTAACAAACGTTTTTGAGAAAAAGGTTGCGTCCAAAACCTTGTACCGTATGACGATAACACATGGGGGGTGGTGACTTCTGAGGTCGTAGTATTAAATACTCGAATTGCAAAGTTTACTTATAAGTTCAGTTTAATTATGAATACTTACAAGCACCACTTTTAGATGGTAAAGGAAAAATATATAATGCCACGTAGCTGCCAATTAGAATATAAGAACTAAAAATGTATATCTGCTAGCTGGGCCTAAAATATCCAATGTTCTGTGGAATTTATGCCTACGATGTTTTTACTTTATAAAACAATAAGATTCCACTTCCCTTCGCAATATGTAGACTCACAACCCGGGCGACGGCGTCTTGGCACGAGACTTTGAAGCTGTAGTCTAAGAACGGTTATTCCTAGAAGAGGAGTAGAAGTTGGGAAAGTGGTTAGCCATCTACTCAAACAGCACGTGAGATACATCAGCTACGTGAGCTACGTGAACTCGCGGACAAAGCGCGCAAGGTCTGATCGGTCACGTAGTTGGGCTGCTACCAAGGGTTAGAAGAAACATATTCATACGCGTGCCAATTAGGTAGTTACTCCGCCCAATAATTTAGTTCCGGAACATTGGATGTAAAATAATAGTGTATTATACTGGCTGACTAGGTTGCGAAATTTAATTAACTAATTTACGGTACAAACCTGTCTTTATCCTTCACTTCACATTCAAGGACCGGAGACCGCTCAGGAGTTGCTACCATTTATATTATAAATGGTCAGTCAAATTTTAATTATAATTTATTTTACAGTGAAAGACCATTCTTACCAAACGATTTTATGGCCAGGGCCTGTGGCCTATCCAACAAAATTAGCCTCGCATAATTTGGCTTTGCTATTTAATAAAATTAATTATCTGAAACTTTTATAAAGACGAGCAATTTAAACCTTACTGATAATAATGGTGCATAGCTAATAAAATCGGTTTATTTAATTTTAATTATTTTTAATAAACCCACTGGAGCAAGTTTGGCTACATCATAAACCAATACAAACCAGTAATACAACATGTATTTCTATTAGTAATAACCCTTGTGTGATTGAAACTATATTTGTAAGCCATTAAAAACAAGGTTAGTTATATTATGATAAGTTTTAATATATTAGATAAGTTTAAGATATTAATTCAGTCTACATAGATGGCAAATTTCTGTTATTATATTCAATTCTACGCAAAAATATTCAAAAAGGTGGTTTGTCTTAAGAAAATACATTATTACTTCCATAATAATTTTTGGAACAATTAAATAATGATTAAAATTATTATTAATATGTTGAAAAAATTCGTGTAGTGAAGTAAAATACGTACACATAATTACATTACAAGATAATACATTTACCAATTAATATATAATTTTCCTTGGTGTTTTGTAAATTAAACATTAAACAGAGTCTTATTGTCATTTTTTATGTTCGTGTCGATCTTGATGTTCAAAAACTACACATTTTCTTACAGTAATATTACATTTGAGTTTTTTTCTAAAAATGCCTGGGTCGAAGCTTGAGAGTTAAAGACGTTTTTATAATTGCAATTTCATTTCCTATACCCTAACCTATTCTCAAGTCTTGTCCTAGAAAGCTTGAAAATATGATATTCTTGAAGGGACGCAATATTAATAATGAGTGAATACTTAGTTCTCCGCAGTAAGTCTTGTTCTTTCCATGACGTACTTTATATCTGTAGAGCTATATGAGTTCTCTTTGAGGGAATATTGGTTACAAAAAATGTCTACATACATTAAAGTAATTCTAGAATCCTTACGAAGTACGATGCAATCTACTGTTGCTATGTCGTTGATACAGCCATCAGGAGCCACAGGAGTTTCCTCAACAAGCCTGGTTACCACTAGGGAAGACCTGTCACCATTCGTTAGTTGAGGAATTGCGCTCACTGAATATTACAAGGTAGTAAAACTTGTTTCTTGTCATGCATTGTTGAGGCAAAATCTTGAGATTTTGTCATTCTTGACGTGACCTGCGGTCATATTGACAAAAAGTGAATTGTAAAAAATACTTTGATATGAAATTACGCATATTGAAATAATTCTTGTAGAAATTACGTATCATGCAAAACTTTAAAGTCAATATATGAGACATTTTCACACGATACATTGCAATTATTGTTCATGACATTGGGTTTCATATCTACCAGTTTTGTAATAATATATATCCTCTGAACCAACCACTATTTAATTGTGTGTTAAGATAGCCATATATCCACATGTTTATGATTATACGGAGTTTGTTTTCAATTTTTTGTGTGATCTTTTCGTGGTTACCCATAAGAGTAATTTTAAGATATCGCTAACGCTCGGCTAAATCCTATAGAATGGTATGTATCATCATTGGAACTCGGGTTTCGTCATACTTTCAAGATATTTTGCGGACATACATACATATACACGAAAAAATAGATAAACAGAAAAGTGAATTTTTCTAGACTCCGAGTCATTGGTTTTGATTGAAAGTCAGCCAACTGTTTTGAAAGTTTTGGATTGATACAGTCCTAGAGCTTAAAATCTTGATTTATTTTCTTTATAAAACGTAGCCGAAACATTAAATTCAACAGTTACTCTGCTTCAAAAAATGCATTATAATATATACAGGATATACAATATAGTTCCCAATCACCATTCCAGAATAAAATTATGGAAATATTAACCATGAATCCATAGTTTTATTCCAAACTTCCTTCGTATAAAATATGCAAGCAATTTTAGAGGACATTTCAAGCTTAGATTTTTCACTTACATTGCCTTCGTCGCAGTAAAATAATAAACTAAGACATTAATGCCCCATTGCAAACAAGTAATAAAAGAAAAGTTAGTTATTTTAAAAAATGTTATTTTTTTACCACAATATTTTAAAAACAACAAATATTCTTAAATATCAGAATTTACGGTCATATATACGGTCATTAAAACCTGTAAAATACCACTAACTGCTTTATGTTTCTATATTACGAAATCTTATTCTACTTCATTCAAATTTGAAAGTTTAAGGTCGTCAAGGAAAACTGGTGTATGAAACTACCGCACGAAGAATACTGAATTATTTTAATACTCCTTTGTAACCATTAGTGCGTCGTCCGTTTAGAATAGCCTTATCGATATGAACTTGCAGTTTTAACCACTAAATTTGAGGATTTATGAGCAAGTATGAAATAGCTGCGCAATGTGTTATTAACCTGTCATCAACAACTGCTTACCAGACTGTACACACTTTGACACTATGGACATTAGTGACTCACCGTGTCAACTGAAAAGGTACATTCATAGAGGACGGACTTTAGGCGTATAACCTTTTCACGTAAAGGACCAAAATAGACTAGACACCGAAATATTCTTTTAATAACCCTAATGGACCGATAGTGTATAATAGACCCTACACTGAGACAAAGCGTTCAAGAAAATAAAGTATATTAATCAACACAAATGAATGAATTTCGGTCAAATGAATAGCTTTTCTTGTGCTATAGCTGAGTTGTTAGAATTTTTAATAGGGACAAGTAAAACCTTCTTTGAGAGTCGACCCATTTTGAATAAAATCTAGCAGTTAATCATGACAATGTATCGGAACTTCTAGACGTTGGAAGCTCCATAACACAAACAGAGTTCCAGAGCTAGGAAGACAGGCATTTAAAAGGCTAAGATCTCTCAGAGGTTCTGTAATTTCCTTCAGGAGTATGACATCTTATAATGACTGGAAGGTTATTGTGGCTGGAAATTCCCAGAAAGCAGAAGATCCAATAGACAAAAATATTCTCACAGGCAGTGCAACGACTTGAAGCCATGTCAAGAGAATTTTGAACATTGTGAGTTTCAAAATGCAAGAAAAAATATAAATTAAGCTCTCTCCGAAGATATATACATATGTTGGGAACTGAGTTAAAATTCAAAAAGGCTGGAAGCTATAAGACGTTTCAGAGGAACGGAATTTATCAAAAGTCCAAAGCTACCGCAGTCTACGATCAGTCACAGGCTGTAAAACTAAAACATATCTCCCTTAAATAAAACAATTAATCACAAATAAGGACGTATAGCTCAATATTCAGTTGACGGATCATAATACTAAAGTTTCAACCATTAAACTCTTCAAGGTAGTAATGATTCGTGTTTGTTTTTTCACAAGGTTTATATGGGGCCTGTCAAGAAATTGATTATTTAAAAAATCTCCTGCACTTTGACTCCTTATATAGGAGGTTTTAATTCTAAAAACAAAAGATCATTTATGGCAATTAACTAAGCTAACCTTCATATGGGTTTACGTAATTAAAATCTTCCTTAGGTAATTAATAGATTACGGTGTGCAGAATTTATACTTACATTTCAGCAACTATGAAACATTTAGCGTTTTACATTCAAATATTTTCGAAACAAATGTTTCGGAGCATAATATTTTTTGAGGAATTGCATCAAACTTTAAATAAAATTTGTCTTTTTAAAAGAGACTATGAAATATAATGATTAGTTTTGTAAAAAAAATACAAATTGTTACTAACCTAAATAACGAGTTATATTATGTAGTATCTAATACTATCTAGTATAAGAGTAATATTATTTAGAGTAAATAATTATTTAGTGTACATAACAGTCCTTTTATAATGAATAAAAATATAGATTCCAATTCTTTTTGATTTTTAATATTACAAATCTAACAATTTATTTCCTAATATTACAATTTTTATGTTGTGTAGATAAATATTTATGTTAATAAAACCTACATTTTAGCAAATAACACCACTTCCGAAAAATATATGATTCGGCTTTCTAATGCCAAGAAGCTATAAAAACGGCGTTATAACTAACTTCGCGTCGCAAATGACTCATTAACGCTCATTCAATGAAACACGCATTGGTATATTCCCATAGAAAGAGAGTAAAATGTTTTGCGGCACCTTACAAAATGTACGTTAAGCATCAGCGACTTATTTTACATTATGAATGCGAGGCAAGACGTAAAGTCTCTCCAGTAAAATCATCTACTTTGCGTTGCGGCTCACTAAACCCTTTAGTTTAACAAAGTGTCTTGTAATTCGGCCGAGTCTCTTAGTCCTAATTAATTCCAACTCTTCAATCTCCAATGTCGGAGATTTACAGAAGTTCTGATTTAGATATTCGTCTGATTCAGTGCTGACTAAAGAATCTAGTCTTGCTCTTGTCAGCTCTAGTCTAAGGCAATTTTATTAGTGACATAAACGAACATCTTCCATGTCTAGTGACTAATTCAAACCATTATTTCAAGTGTGAAAGATATAAATTTAAGTTTGTACTTTGAGATCTCTTAATGTTATTGTGGTTTATATAAATATGTAGTAGCCGGGAGTCTTATATTAATGGTGTTATAACGCTGACTTTTATTTACCACACACACACACACACACACACACACACACACCCACCATAGCATAGAATACTTAAAATTATAGGAAATAAAATCACAAACCTCTTCTTTTCTTTAAATAATAAGTTAATTGTACTCAATCTTAGGTTTGAAAAACATATTTTTTATGTTAAAATCTCATTGCTCTTTCAGATATAACTTCTCTAAATACAGAACAACAGGGGGAAAAATATTTGTATCATTCAATGTGCTATTACAGACATCCAAAGTAGTAAAATGTTTGAATTTGTAAACGTGTCCGAATGAAAACGGCTGAGGGTTAAAATTATAAAAGTTTTGTTAGTACGTACTTGAGTGAAACTATTAGGGCGTGATTATTTCATTTGTTCATTGATAATAAGTAAATTGTATTTTTTATTAAATTTATTTTTTCATAGGTTTTACATATTGTTTTACAAGATAATTTAGTATATATGTATATATACCAAATTTCCCAAAACAAAGATTATGACTAGTAGGTATGGGAAATTTAAAATATTTTTCACAATATTTAATAACAAGAGACGCAAGTTTATATGTTTATCGAGTAACTTGAAGAAATTCAAGGGAGAAAATGAAGTAATTTGCAACTCTTTTTGCCAATCTAAGAAAACTTAAATATTATCTCGTGGCTGTGGTCGTACTTATTACAAAATTTACTATCAAGATGTGGTGTTTTTTTAGTTTTTTTTATACACTAAGGCCAAGATTAAATTCATATTCACCCACCAAAACCAGATTGCGTTGTCAATTATGTAATTCTATAGAATAATCTCTAAAAGTTTATTATTGTTCAGAAATGGCGAGAAGCGGAAAACTGAAACTTCTACAAAGCTCCTGTTTGCACACCAACCAAACACGGCCTCGAATCCTTACATCAAAGGATGTATGTACTGAATACATCTTTACACCAGTAATGTAATCGTCTACGTAGGTATCTAAATATATCTGACAGGGCTCACAGTAACCTCAGAACCGACTTTCGTACCGCAATATTTGGATATGATATTAACTTGGTCAAATTATTATTCACATTTTACTAGTTAGGGAAGTATTAACCTACTGAGGCGATAAAAACATACTAAAAAGTGAACAATAGATGCTTAGTAGTGATTTTCATTAAAATCCTTAGTAGCCTGTACAAATAAAACTAATAAGATGAAAACCAGGTATATTCATAGCAAAATTATGATTATTTCAATTTGGCAAAAATTTGTTTAGTTATGATGAGATCTAAAAGATATATTTTTAAAATTAAAAACTGCTTTTGTTATTGTAACATTTTGTATTTTCGTTTATATATGAAATAAACATCGAGTAATAAATATTTTGCTACATTACGAAAACACGTATCAGGTATATTTCTACGATTGTATGGTTTGGATATAAGTATTGTTTTGTCAAACTGGATTAATTAATTAGAATAATTTATTAATAAAACTCTTAAGAAAAGGCAATGAATAAAAATTGAATCATAATATTTTTAATTTAACGCATAAACAAGGTCACCATCTTCAACTTGTTATTCGGGTATTTATTGTTTTATAACAATATTAAATTACCATTAATACTATATTATAATAATTATTATGAAATTTTAAATATAAAATAATATAATAGGATTAATTAATATTATATTAAATTATCATTGTTAAACATTTAAATATAAAATTTGTTTTATGAGAGATTAAAGTACAACATCGCTACATAGAATGTAACTGTATCTAACAAAATAAGGTTACTAGTACAAAATACTTGTTTCACAACATTGCGATATGTATGCTATAGCAAAGACTTTATGCATGAATCTTTGAATGTACGTTCGACCTTTCATGTTTTAAAACAGTGCGTTATCTTTGCTTATTCATGTGTGTCTCAGTGTATGTATATATATATAATTTCAATAAATATTGAATCGCAAAAAGTCGCTCTGTGGTGTAATGGTAGCACATTCACCCGGCAAGTGAGAGATCCGGGTTCGACTCCCGGCGGAGCAAGTACTTTTTGCGGTTCAATATTTATTGTAATTAAATAAGGCAATTGCCATTTATACAATTTAATGTATTTATATACATTAAATTCTATAAATAGCAATGCCTTATTTAATTACACATAAAATAAAACACACACACACACACACACACACACACACATATATATATATATATATATGTATGTATATATATATATCAGTTTCATGGTCATATGCTTGTTCAAAGAAACACTTATCATATTAAAAGTATAGCCTCGAAAAGTGTTTAATATAATTATCAAGGATACACCTTTAAAAACCACATTTGTATTTTTATTTGTACAATGTACATTTTGGATTCAAAGAATCAGTCTGAAGGTAATCGTAGGGGTAAAATAAATTAAGTAAATAAATGTACTAATAAATATAAGTAAATTTAAATTAAATTGGCATATGTTTTAATTACCTTGCTGGCTAAATGTATGTCTATAAGTCTATGTATGTATGTATGTAAGTCTATCAAATAATTTTTTTTTTAATTTTTATCATTCAATTGCAAGAGCAATTACTCGTATTTCGTTACTTTTGTAAAATTTCTAAATGTTCTAAAGTTGACAAAAGGTGAGTAAATTTTAACGATTGTTTTCGAAATTTGCGTATGTATGGCCACTTATTTTTAAATCGTTAGCATATTTTTTAATTTGACGATGCTTTCAATAATCTTATGTTTTCATTAGATCTAAGTTTTAAAGAATGGCCGGTTTGTTCAATATAGTGGTTTGGACAATCGTTGCATTTTTAATTTGTATACTCTACCATTGTTACATTTTAAATAAACAAAATTCAATAATATTTGCCCAAAAGTATCACTAGTATTCTAATATACTGATATTACAACTTCTTATGTGCCATATAAGACAATGTTGATTCTAATCTGAAAAATGTCACTTTATATTAAACTAAGACATTTTACAAATCGTGGTAAAGATGATGTTCTAAATCCTTTTCTATTTTTACGAATAATAAACGTTTCCATAGTAATACTAAACAATCTTGACATTTTCTAGCCGGTATTGTTGTCTATTGGTCTACTTATACATATATTATTAGAGCCGTTGTTGGTTCACCTGATTTAGCAACGTACTACCTTGGTCATAAAACCCAATTCTCAGTCCATCACCTACTATTTACCTCCTAAAAGCAACGGTTTTTGATTAATCAATTCTAAATAAATATTACAATTATGTAAGTGGGTAATTGTGAGGATCTAAGCTGTTCTCTAATGTTATATGAAAAACAATAACAGTTATCTCTTAGAGTGATATTTTAATCGTTTTGATGAACAACTTTTTCATCAAGAAAAAAAACTTTGAATAAATTTTAGAATATTTGCCGCTAATGTTCATTTCTAGTTACTTTTTGCTAATACATTTTTTTAAAATTGTATTTACCTTTTAGTAACCTACATATTAACATTCCTATAGTCAGTATTGTTATAGGTTTAAACAAACATAATGTCATGCATATCATTTAGGTGTTATTTAGGACATTCAAGCTATATATCTCTAATAGAAGTATTTGTTGATAAACATAACTATGACACGATATGTATTATAAATAGTTTTCCTTCAATACGTATTGTCTATTTATGGCTGAAAATTAAAAAATATGCTTGGCTGTGTCTACAATTCATCAATTGAAAATATGACCTCACAATTTAATTCCTCAGTCCAGGAATTAGGTTTAATTTGACTTTCTAGATCAATCTCACCATCATAATACTATTGTACTGTCTCAAGGATGACTATTTATGAAAACATGTAGTTGCTATATCCTAGTAGAACTAGTAGAGATTATTATGAAGACTGCTGTCAGATATGTTAACTTTTTACAGTATAGATTTATTAAAATATAGTTGAACATATGATCAGAATTAAATTTTAGTATATTGGTGATTTAAAACTGGAAGTCCTTATAATTTTATGGTCAACATATCATTTGTGTACATAGCGTGATTTTCTACAACCTTTTAATTTCATAGATTTTTTATGAATAGATTTATTGTAATTATAGTTGAGTAAATAAAACTAAACATAATGCCACAACTATTATAACTGCTAAATTTAAAATAATTAGCTTAATTAGGCGTACATACATTTACGATACTGACACACATCAGTGTATGTTGGGATAGTTTTTTTTATCATAAATAAAAATAAAAAACTTATTTCGAACTATATAATATGAGATGTGTTTTAGACAAAAAAAACGTAAAATAAACTTTTCATTTTTTACATATATGCATGGTACCTTGGCTGGATGTAGTAGGTTGCAGTTTTTTCATGTCATACATAAAAGTTACAATTTTACAAGATATATATATATATATATATATATATATATATATATATATATATATATATATATATAAGTAAGATAGTAATATGGCGGTTCTAGCTCACTTTTGGGACAGTCAGAAAATCAACGTAAAATACTGTTTAAAGGACAATAAACTAATCTGTAACTCACGAATGAAAAATTAACCGAATCTATAGCTGTTTTACTGTTCATTGTAGGCTTCTAATTTCTAAGCTGTTTTAATGAAAAAATCCAGAAATCTTAATAAAAAATCTATAAACGGAAATAATGAAATTTGCTAACAATCACTCGAGAAGTCGGGGAGAATGTGAGTAAAACCGCATTCTTTTCACGAGGTTCTTCATTTACTTTCTCCAAATGTACTATAAAATCATCAAAGATTTCAGGTTTAAAATCGTAGTCAAATTCAATGTCCAAATAGTGAAAGATTATAGGTAAAATCTTCTCATAATAAACGTGTGTATTTAAACCTACAAACCTAATGTATTCTTTGAAAAGGAAAATAATTTTGTCAACGGTTCCAAGAGATAAGTAAAAAATTTTTATTCTGTTTTCTAAATTCTGAGACAAATTTTGTTTGCTTCTTATCTCCATATTGTAATTTTCTAAGCAGATTATTCAAATGTGTTAGCTTATTTCGAAATTTCTTAGGTTTAGGTCTTTCATACAAAAATTAAATTACAATCTCTACAAACTAATCTTTTATCAATAATTTCTCCTCTATTATAACACTTGTAACAGTTGGCATTATACTCTTCCATTTACAAAAGAATAAATGGAAGCTATGGAAACTAAGTCTGCCGAGATATAAATTTTTCAGCGCAAATGTTTATGTTTATATTTCAACTACCGAGATAAAAAGAAATGATTTTATTTTATTATTCAACTATTTAGGATATTTTGTCTATGATTACAAAGATTATTACGGAAGAAATCGAGATTTTTCATCAGCGAAAGAGTATATTTTTAAAGTTTTAGAAGGAATGAAAGAGAACAATATGAACATCATTAACTACTGAATTTCTCTAATATCGTTCTTAATCACATCATAGGCTAAAAAATTTTCTCAGAAACCACAACCACATAACAAATCGCGTTTGTAACAGCATTTTGAAAATCCATATTGATAATTATATCGTTCTTTGAACTAGAAATATTTGTCAAACTCTTTGTTGTATCAATGACATAAATGGGTCTATTTGCTATAAATTCTTTGGGGTTGTAATACATTTCCATATTTTTGTAGTAAACTTTCTTAAAATCTTGATACATCTGATACATGATTCTGAAAAGACCACCGGAAATGTTTAAATTTTTGTAATTCATCTGGATAATAAGAACCATTCAATTTTACTCTGATATTTTTTACATCCAAACTATCGAACTTTGAAGGATTTTTTTCTTGATTATTCTGTCTATCTGTTTGAAAACCAATGATAACGAACTTGGGATTGAAGATATTTCTATAAATATTTGTGATATCGAACGAATAAGTTGTTCCGGAAATACCTTTTTGTTCAATACATTGCCAATCTAGAAAATTAAACGTGATGTTTTGAGATTTTATAATTTCATCAATCAACTGAATTTTACTCGTGGTTTTATAATCAATCATTGGAACTCTAATGAAAAACTCGTTAATTTGTAATTTTGCCATCAACAGGCATAACATTTCCAGTTGCAGTCTTCAGAATCACATCATCGTCTTCTGCTCTTATAAAACTTAGATAAAATCCTCCTTTATAGATCGGAATAGTAACATTTTCAAAAAATCCTAAGCCGAAATGTGCTAAATCACCGACCGCTTCAAATTGTCCAAATTTAAAAGTTGATTCAAAACTGTTTGAAAATACATCACTTTTGGAATAACAAATGGTTCCTTTAATAGTGCTTAATTGGCCACAGTTTTTCGACTTCTTCTATCAATTTTATTGTGTTTTCTTACTTCAATCTTAGAAAATAAAAACGGTATAAAATTATCGATTAATCTAACATTATCAGTTCCAAGATATGCTTGACCATCTTGTTTTGTTAAAGTTCCAGAAATATAAAAACTGGAAGTTAGACGAGCAAAAGTTATCTCCAAAATCAATATTAAACTCAGTTCTTTTATTCGGTTCATTCAAATGTTGTTTACTAATTGGATAGAAATTTTTAAACTCCGCCCTTTCAATATCACTAGCATACTTTCTGTAGTCCACCATTTAATAAGAGAAAAAAATTTAAACATCATGTATAAGAAAGATATCATTTTTTCATCGATCTAATGTACGTTTTTATAAGAAAAGATATAAATTAGAGTCATTTTTTAATGATTCTACTTCGTCATATTCAGGATTCTCTTCCTTAAATTTTGCAATTTCGGCCACATATTTCAATAAAATCTGCACAGGATAGTAACCGCTATCTATAATATTGTTCCAATCAACTGTATCTTTATTTTCATCCAAAAACTTTATACTCAAGTGTTGATAGAGGCAAAGAACAGACATATGATCTTTTAATTGATAATGTATATTTTTCTTGAATGAACTCTGGGGACAGATTTTGATATTTTGCAATGTTATACCAATTCAATTTGTTTACGTATAATCTCATCATATCTTCGGATAATTCATATTTTTGAGAAATATCATCCCAATGTTCTTTTTTCAAATCTCTTTCGTGTTGCATTATAAAAAGATTCGAAAGCACTGTAATGTCCCGCCATCTCTATTTATTAAGAAAAAATTTCAAGTTTTTATAAATTGACTCTTTTTTGAGTTACATTCAGCACATTTTCCCGAAATTCTTTTAACTCCATTGATGTTTGCATAGTATTTTATATCATTTGTTGCAGTTTTTTCTTTACATCTCACACAATATATGAGCGCCATTTATATAAGGAAATTTTATCATGCATAAAACCCTACGCGAATACCTATTTCAGTAAGATCTTCCTCCATATTATTAAGTTTTTTTTCTAATTTTTGAAATTTGACAGCATAAGAATCATTGTATTCAACAAATTTTATGACCAATATTCTCAAAAGTTTTCGTAGCATCTAAACTAAACTTATCAAAAGACTCTTTAAAATTATTAAGTTTTTCATTAATTTCACCAACATCGTCTACTGATCTTCTATTTCTGGCTTCTAACTTGTCATAGACTTCTGTTGTAAAATCTTTAACATGCTGTTTATGATTCTCATAATTTGTTTTTAGTTCATTAAACATTTTAATAGGATCTTCTAATTGAATCATTACAACAACATCAAATGGATTAATTCCTTTACTAACACCGCTAATTCTTTTTCCTTTAAAATCTAAGGCATTTTTAACATTCGGATCATGTAAATCAACAATATCGATGTTTTCTGATAATTTTAGAGGTTTTAAAATTTGTTCTTTAACAACAACATCATGTTTGTCAATACCAGGTCGAACACCGACCAATTCTTTTTTTATTAGCCAAACTAACATAATTCTTTTCAACTTTGATCGCTTCAGTAATTTTATCAGCTTTTTCGATATGAGACATTAAATTGGTAAATAATTTTTTTACACCATCATCAACTTCTTTTTCCAATGTTTTTATTTTATCAGCAACTTCATTTGAACTCATGAAATTTACAAGTTTGTTATCATATTCTGCTTTAAAATCTTCAATCTCGACAGCAAACGTATCTGAATCTGGAAGGTTTTGTAATAAATTTTCTAACTTGTTATCAAACTCATTTCTCAAACTATCAAAATTCAAACTATTATCTACATTTTGAATAATTTGTGTTCCAAATACGTCAAAAATATTTTGTGAATCCATATTTATTAAGCAATAATTTGTTAACAACTTCTTTAAAATCTTTACCATTACTCAGTTCATTCAAAACAAAAAACACACAAATGTCCACAAATTGGGGGATCTTTATAGTCTTGAATCTGAGAGTCATTGTAGTAGACGCTTGATTTTTTTCAAATATTTGATCAATTCTATAGGTGGTTTGTCCTCAATTCTTCCATACGAATCAAAATAACATGCATTCTTATCATTTTTATAATAACAAACCCAATGCGTTCCACTCCCCAAAATCGAGTCTAAATTCACAATTCCACATTCAAATTTCTTAACTTTTTCGGGTAATGTATCTCTCATGAAAATTCCTCTAAAATGTTTAATATTTTTGCAGATTTCTTCCAATTCTCCGAATGTTAAGGGTTCAAATTTTTTTTAATGTTTGATTTCACGTAATTCAAAGTTTTTTCATCTAATCCAGATCCTGTAACATCTTCCAACTCTTTATCTAACCAATTTAAAATGTTTCGAACAATAGGAATCACATCTTTTTTAACGATTGGAGCAGCTTTACGAACATAAGGAACAACATTTTTAACAACTGGAATATTTTCTCCAAAATCTAATAAATCTTTCAAAAGTCCACCATTTTTAAGTTCTTTCAACTGATTATAAGAAAATTCTATTCTGGTTCCTTTATTGTTTTTCTTATGTTTTTCGAGTTTATTGTATTGTCTATTTGTTAAAAATATCTTATCTTCGCCATTTTTTAGTTGATCTATTTTTAAATTGAATACTAACGGGTATTTTTTTCTTAAAAGCGGATTTTATTTTTTCTTTCTGATTTTTGCTGAAAATTTACGTTCACCTCCATTTATATAGTTAAAATTTCAAGTTCTCTTCAATTCCCATTCCTAGTTTTCTCTTCAAAAACATTGCTCCAACTGTTGGAAGTGCAACAAATCTTTCACCTAAACTAGCATCTTTTGATAAAAATCTATCCATTGCCTTATCTTGCAAAACTTTATCTGCTATATGTCTGGAATTTGTGTCACTATGTTTTGCATAAAAAATATCGTGTTCCATAGCAGCTTGATCTAATTTATTTATACCAGGATCTCCTCTTTGTAGTCTTTTTTTCGAGTTTTGTGCCAGGCCCCAGATACTGATAAGTTGGTACGTGTAATTCAAAAGGTAAATTGTTGATAAAATCATTCAAAAGTCCGCTACCTTCAATCATAGATGAACTTATTGCTGGCAAAACTCGCTTTAAATATTTAATTCCATCAGGTTTTTCAATCAATTCATCAAGTTTGTTCGAAATAAAATCTTTAATCGCTTTCTTTTCGTTCAAAAAATTGTTGTTTCCAGCCTTCTCTTGAGTATAAATATAATTTATAATTCCATCGAGTTTTGTCAAATCGTCGATATATCTGTACTCAATCTTATTATCATTGTATTTTCTTACACCTGATCCTTCGATTCGTTTTTTCCCAAATTGGTTTAATCAAATTGATATATTTTTTACCTCTACTTGACTTAGGCTTCTTAGTAGATGGATTATTATTTTTGTAAATTGAGTCAGATTCCCATAAAATTTCTGTATACTTTTTCAAATCTTCTTCAGAATATAAATTATCTTTTGGAACGTCATTGTCTGTTAATAATCTCCATAAACCTTGAGTACCTTCGTACATTTTTTCATTAATAATTATATCATTTTGTTCAAAATTAACGGGTAAATTTCCAATCATAAAACTTTTCTTTTTTCTATCCCAATACAAACCAAATTTATCATCTTTTACTCTAGGAAGGAATTTTTTACCAATTTCACCAATTATTATATCCGTTGTTCCAGGACTTATTGGTTCAACTATGGTAGAGTCTTCAATGATTCGAGGTCTAAATGGTGTTGAAGATGGTAATTTTGGCAATCCAAACTCAGATTCTGGAATCGAAATATCGGCAAATTGTCGTACAACTGGAACCAAATTCATTAAATTTTGATTATCGCTTAAAACATTTTCAATTTTGCCCTCAACATTTTTTATTGCAGAAGTTACAGGTTGATTAATTTTTTGAATAAGTTCTTGTTCTTCTTCATCAATTCGAATCTGTTCTTTAAATTCTTTGATTAATTTCTTTTCGATTTGATCAAGTTTTTTCGCTTCTTCAGAAGTTACGTTCACCATTTATTTAGGAAAATTTTGAAACGTGGAACACGAAACGTGGAACGTAAAACGTGAACGTGGAACGTAAAAACGTGACCGTGGAACGTAAAAACGTGAACGTGGAACGTAAAAACGTGAACAGATTTACCGTTTTTCAGTTGTTTTCATAATGTAAATAAAAAGTAAAGATAATGTAAAAATAATTGTAACAAATATTTTATCAAGTAGATTTGCCAGACCACTGAGCAGCATTTATATTAGAAAATTTATTCAAATATTTACCATTTTTAGGCTTCAAAGTTAGATTAATAGTTAAAAATCCGTAGTCTTCCTTCCAAATTTTATCACACAGCTCATTAAATTGGTTAAAACTCATATCAGATCCCACATAATTGTTATAAATCTTTCTCGAATAGTGATCATCTTGCTTAAAAATACACAACATATTCAGATTATTTCTTATAACTTGTTTATCAACCTTTGAAAAGCATTGGGAAAGATAGATACAAGATATGTTTTTGTGACGAGACATAACGAAATATTCCTTAATAACGTCCTGATTTTCCAAAATACAATCATCAAAAACGATTAACGAATTGGGTTTACACTCGCTTAATGGAACTATGTCCTCAGAGGCATTATAAAAATGTGATACCTTTTTGCTTAAGTTTTTCTCAATATTTTCAAATCTCTCTTGCAATTTTTTATAAGCGTCTTGTTCTAAAGATTTACTAAAAACATACAAATTGGAATAAGGAATCAACCTATTGTAGATAAAATTCAATAATAAAGTTGTTTTTTCCACATCCACTTGAACCAACAATTAACAATCTGATTGGTTGATCTTTCTTATTTTCTTCAAACGTTTGAAGTTTTATCTGATCTTTTTGCTTTAAAAATTTCTCCATTTAAATAGAAGATTTTCATCTTGAAGCAACGCTTGCGAAAATGAAGCTGTTCAAGTTGACTTCAGAAAGCTCTAAATTAGTTTTAAACTTGGAACATCCTATACACTTAGAGGAAGAATCAAATTATTTTATCGGTTTAAGCGGTTTTTATTCTGACAATTTTGTAATAAATATTAGTGAAAGTTCTCCTTATTGTATAGGATTTAGTGAGAAGAACATAACAAAATATTATGGTTTAAACAAAGGATATTATACTTTCGATCAAATTAAAAATTCCCTTAAAAATTATCTAAAAACATTCAAACAATCAGATAAATCTTTAAACTTTGACGAAAACAAGTTTGAAATGCAAAAAAATTATCTCTCTAATAAAATTCAAATAAAATCACCAGTAAGAATAATGTTTTCAGCAATTATTGTAGATTTGTTAGGGTTTGTTCAAGAAACTATTGAGCCAAATCAGGTATATTTAGGAAATAAAACGCCAAAATTTAGACCGTTTGATGTAATTGAAGTACATTGTAATCTCGTTGAACCTAGTTTTGAAAATCATACCGAACATTTACACAAAGAATCTGAAATTTTGTACACTTTTTTCCCAAATGTTGCTTATGGATCAAAAATCAGTGAAAAACCGAATGAAATCGATTATATTCCAATTAGAAAAAATATTAAAAGAATTCAAAAAATCGTTCTAACTATACAAGACTCTGAGGGAAATTTAATAAATAATGAGAGTAAAACAACAATATATTTAAGATTGTCGAAAGAATGATGAATCAAGGGGGGGGGAAACGAATCGTTCTTACCTTCAAACTTTCAAAACGAGTTGATAATGATGATAAATACCAATACTTTTATCTAAAAGATAAGGTAGCCCTCGAGGGCCACCTCACAAATATTCACAAAAAATACGAATAAAGACAATGTTAAAGAAAAATACAAAAAAAGCTTTGAAAACATAGATTCTGACAAGGGTATCGAATCGCGACTCTTTCAAAATCTTCATCCTGACCCTGTTTTCATCAATGAATCAGGACTTTATACTCAAAATAAAAAATTGCTTGTTAAATTTTATTTCTATCTAAATGGAGTCAGTTGTAGACCTACTTAATAATCAACTAAAATTCAATAACAAACATATCTTTACGATTGTTGACGAAAACAATGTGATCTGGTTTAAGGCTAAAGACGTAGCAAAAATTCTAGAATATGAAAATACTATGCAAACGATCAGAATAAACGTTGACGAAGATGATTAAAAAACTTCTATTTTAATCTAAATATAAGGGGGGCTATAAATAGCTTACCTTCAAACTTCCAAAATAACACTGTTTTCGTTAATGAATCTGGGCTTTATTCTCAAAATAAAAATTACTAGTTAAATTTTTTTTCTATCTAAATGGAGTCAGTTGTGAATCTACTCAAATTCAATAATAAAGAAATTTTAACATTTGTTGACGAAAATAATGAATTTTGGTTTAAGGCGAAAGATGTTGCAGAGGTGTTAGAATATAAAGATACGAAGAAAGCAATTAAAGAACATGTCAAAGAAAAATATAAAAAAAGCTTCGAAAACATACATTCTGAAGGTAGGGGTGATTCGCCCCCGCCTTCAAACTTTCAAAAAAACACTGTTTTCATCAATGAAGCAGGCATATATTCTTTAATCTTGAAATCTAAAATGAAAATAGCAGAAATGTTTCAAGATTGGGTTTTAGAAGAAGTTTTACCAAGTATTCGTAAATTTGGTGTGTACAAACTTGAAAACAAGATTAAATATTTAGAGGACGAAGTTAAACACTTGCAAATTAAAGATGAAATAAAAACGGAAATAATCGCAAAACAAAGTGTAAAAATTGACTTAATGAAACCAGACCTTGTTTGTAAAGATTTTGCTAAGAAAAAAACACCATGTTTTTGTATTAATTAAGAAGAATCACATGTGGGAATATCCTTATTACGTTATCAGAGCTCAAAAGAGAGAAATACCGAGAAGATTGAAAGAACTTGAAATTGATTACCCAGAAATGGAAATTTTATTAAGACAAGGAGATCCAAATAGTATAAATCTCTACAACCAAATGAAAGAATCTTTGAATATTTTATACAACGGAAATCATTTTACTACAAATATGGCAGAATCTCGACTGATTTATAGAATATCTAAATTACACGATGAAAATGTTTCTAAATTTTACTAAACATTCGAATTATGATAGTTTGTTTGTAAATGTCTTTTAAGACTATAGAAATGTTGAATTTCTCTTCCGCATACGCAATGAACTGGTCTAGCAAAGATTTGTTTAATACATTCTTTACAATATGCTTGTTTTTTATCTTTACTATAATGCCAATTGTTAAATTCAGAAATATTCTTAACTATTTTACAGCGTGTGCATTCTTTCTCTTCTAAAGTTAATTTTTCCATTTTATCATATAATTCTTTTCTATATTTCTTATTACAATCTTTACAATAATAGTATAATCCATCTTTGGTATTCTTATTTTTAGAAAATTCTTCAAAAAGTCTAAATTCTTGACATATTGTACATTTCTTTTGGGCCTCCATTTATATAGAAAAAATTATAGCTTTGACTTTCTCAATTCATATTCGTAAACACTTCCGTTTATTTCTCAATTTTCAAAGTTTCCAAGTTTATTTAATTCGTCTAATATATCAGATTTTGCTTCATTTTTATAGCCATACGGTACTGTATCGATCTTATTTTCTAGGACATTTCTCTTATCATCTTTAGCGTTCAGTGCCAGCTTGTTTATGGTGATGGTATACAATTCATGTTTATAGCTTTTTATTACAGTCATCTCCCTAAATTCTTCTTTATCTTCGAACAAACATCTCTTCAAGTTTTCGATATTTATTGTTTTATTTACAACGCTTCTCTTAATTCCTTTACACCTAACTGGATTTTTGTCTAGATATTTGTACGAGTACATCTTTGATCTTAAACCACAAAATTCTTCTAATATCTCGCTATTTAGTTCGTCTTTGAATTTCCCTATTACCTTCTTATTTTTAGTAGTGAAACATTCATGATCTTTTGGATAATCGCTCGTATCAAAGTCCTCTATATTTTCTTTAATAATTTTAAAAGGATCTCGTTTCAATTCTAGGAAATAACTGTCTGTATCCATGTAACACAGATTCAAAATCTGGATCAAACTTCTTTAATTTGTTGTAATAAAACTCGTACATTAGCAATTTTGAGAGGTCGAGAACTGAAAATCCTATGTAGATTGGCTTGTTAAATTTAACTTTCTGTTTGTACATGTGACTCGCTATACAGTTGTCGTCAAAGATGTTAAAGCATTTGAAATTTGTTTTCTTAGCTTGTTTCATTGAAAATTCTTCATTTCCTAGTCTAATATCACATCTGTTTCTCACATTTTTCCATAGATTTTCCAAAAACAGAGTTGTTCATCAGCTTGTAAAAATCTTTCTCAAAGTCGCTTGTAGCTTTGGTTCTCATACTAGTATTAAAATCAATGTAATCTTTCATAAAAGGCTTCTGATCGAATGCAATAACTCTATTCACATGTTTTAACACCATTCCTTGTTCCAGATAGAATTTCAAATTTCTCGAATGAACAACATATTCAGTTTTATCCAGTAGAGTTGTGCAAAGTTTGTTGTTATAATGTTCTGGAGCAAGAGGCAAATCTTTATGATTTTCATGTAAATTCTTCGGATATTCTAGATCGACTTCGAGAATATAGCCATAATCTTCGTCGCCAGTGAGTTCCAAAATTGTTTCTTGCCAATCTGCAGTTGTGTAAGTTTTTGGATCCATCCACTTGATTTCGTTATATGGTAAATTTTGCATTAGGCCATACCCATAAAGGTTATTAGCATCGAGATAGAGTAAATAGTTTTCGGGCTTTGTCTTATCAAAATCTTTTAAATATTTGTTATTTGCTTTCACATATCGTTTAATACATTGAGAAATGCCTCCGCGAATACCTTTTTCGATCATCAAATACATATTATAATCACTAATTAATTGTAATTCTA
This sequence comes from Homalodisca vitripennis, assembly GCF_021130785.1. Lineage (NCBI taxonomy): Eukaryota > Metazoa > Arthropoda > Insecta > Hemiptera > Cicadellidae > Homalodisca > Homalodisca vitripennis. Next base: position 15,028 of record NW_025781908.1, on the reverse strand, counting down.
TATTCGTTAATTTTAACATAGCATCCCATGCAAGACTGGGAGCTGTTAGATAGTGTGCTGGATCAAGTTTATAGCAATTCAAACAAATATTCCTAAAATTTTCAAAGATATCAGCGAGCAATAGAACATCTTGAATGTTATAGAGATCGGAGTAATTTCCTAGATTTTTTACTTTTAATTTGTTCCATACATTTAAGTAGTGTTGAAAATCTTTCTCAGATATGCTCTCGTCTGTCAAAAGTGAATAGAAATCTTGAATTCTCAATTCTTCTGTGTAATCAAGTTTTTCAATACTGTCGATAAATTCGTAAGGAAATATGCCTTTTCCAGATAGAATTTTAAAGATTTCTTCTTCGTCATTTGGTTGTCTATCTAGAATTGCGTTCAGACCATCTTGTATAAAATGATTTGTATGTTTGAAGTCTTCTCTCTTTAGATTTTTAGCTAACTTTTCTATAGACGATGCCATAAATCTGAACGTGTCTACGAAAGAAAACTTGATGAACTTTCTTGGTTTATCATCTTCAAACTCATACCCATATCCTGAATTTACTGAATAATTTATGTATTTTTCATCGGTGTTTGCGATCAAATCAACGTTTCCATATTGTTTAGCCAATTCTTTTATGTACAAATGAGTGTCGTAACATGACATATTGTGACAGAAAACTAGAATATTCTGAGGAAATTTGAGATTCAAGTTACAAGATAAATGAGCTGAACCTCTAAATTTACCTGTTTAAATGACAATGATCTCGTACTTTTTTTCTTGTTTGATTATCAAAACCCTCACATTCACAAATATGGCAAAGATTTGAATTTTGATATGCAATTTCTTCTTCTTCGGTCAATTTCATAGGTATTTTATTCTTAGAATTATACTTTTTAGCTATGTATTTCGATAATTTATTAAGTTCTTCAAACAATTTTGCAGGAACATTTGGCAAATCTTCTTCATTTTTGGCTCGATAACATATCGGCTTGTACATACGATTGGTCACATTAGACACTAAGTATAGAGTAAAACCATATGGAATGTACTTCTGAATCTTGGTTGTGATCGATTTTTGCGGATTGTTTTTGCATGTGGGAATCTTCTCTAATATGCTTTCAAAATCCATATAAATAACGTAAGGATGAGAAAATTTCTTTTGATAATTAATAAATGTTGTTGTTTGACCTGGAAACGGCATAATTGGCTTACAAACTTCGTGATTTTTACAAATTTCTAAATGGTCTGTTAAATCTCCAGATTTGTAGAAATGGCTTAAACATCTTCTGCATAGAAATTTTTTGTGTTCATGCTTAGATAACTGAGAGAAAACGAGCTTATTTAAATCTGTTATCAAAACATAATGAGATTTGTCTTCTTGTTTAACATACAATAAGTCAATGTTTAACTCAGCGTCGTATTTTTCAGAAATTTGTAATGGAACAATATTGAGTTTCTCATCATAACTGTAGATATTTATAGACATTTTTGGATATTTGTACTTGGAATTGTGACTTCGTTTTTCAAATAATTGTATATCTTTTAAGGACATTGGATACTCGAAACCTGAAAATATCTCGTCATTTACAAATTTCTCGTATTGCTTTGCTCTGTCAGCATTCTTTTCGGGTTTTTCAATAGCGCATCGGATAGAATAAACAAAACAGAAATCATCTTTATTTTTGATATTTACACAAGCTTTCTTATCTTTGATTTTCTTTGGCAAATCGATATATGATCCTGCGTTCATTATTTCGTGTTTATTAATGCTCAAAACTAGTTGTTTACACCTTTTAAATGTCCATCCAGAACCCTTATTTGGATGATTCGTTTGTTCTCGATGTGTTAATTTATTAAATTGCTTAGTAATAAAGTCGTTTATGTCAAAGATCTCGTCTGCTTTTATAGTAAAGTACATTGGACACGTTTGTGTTTCACCGTTCACTAAAGTTCTTTCGTATTCGCATTCCAAAGAGAGATATCCTTTACTATTTTTAACATTTTCTTGAAATTTTTCGATTAAACTTTTAATTTCCGGGCGCAAAATAGAAAGATATTTGTAAATTGACATGAAATTTTCATTTAAATTCGTTAAAATGTATTGCTTGAAAAGACCATGGATAGAGGATAAAACTTCGACATCAATGATATTTTCTGGTTTCTCATTAAGCGTTTTGTCAATTTCTTCGATCATTTCAGACTTAGTTTTATCGTTTGTTTCAATGGACAATTTTTCAGCGATTGATTGAATTTTTTCATCTTTAAATAGATTGAGATCTTTTTTACTTTCCTTAAAATTTTTCTTTAGTTCACGCAATTTTTCTATATTATACATGTTTTGGTGATCGGCAATTTGATTTTCTTTAGCCCAAGTCTTCAAATAATTTAATTCTTTTTCATAAATATCTTTATTTTTCAGATGATTCTTTGACTTATAATGTCGGGTAAAATGATGTTCAAAAACATCTTTTTTGCAGTATGGGCACTCTATCTTTTTCCGCTCCATATTTAAAGAGCAAAAATTTGTAAACTAAAATTTTGAGAAGTGGTGATTTTTGACACAAATCAGCACAAATTGTAGTAAAACAGCTGTAGATTCTTCTATTTATTATAGAAAAATCTGTAAACTAAGACTTAAAATTATTGAAAAAATAGTATAGTTATAGTAATAAAAGTACTTTTATTACTATATTGGTTTGTAGGGGGTAATTTAAATTCTATAATACTATTTTTTCAATATTTTTTTCTTTAACTTTTCTAAGATTTTTCATTAAGATTTTAATATATTTACAACAGAATTTTCGAGAAATATCGTTCACATTATCAACTTTAAAGCTAAAAATTCGCAATAATTAGAGAAATTCAGTAGATTTTCAGGAATTTTTCAAAAAAAAACTCTAGTATATGTACCTTAAGAGCTGTGGTTTTGACCCTAAAAAACCGTGTTTTAGGGTCAAAACCCGGTTTTTTTGTGTATTTTGGAAGTATAGTTTTGATTTTTCACCTTAAAAGTGTAGAAGTATTAATTTTTTTCTATGTAAATGGCGCTGTTACAAGAGTTGAATAAGGTTGGTGATTTAAAGTTTAAAGAATACAAGAGATTAATAGAATTAGAAGAAAATAAGAAATACAAAATTTTGAATCTGGAGAAAATGAAAGATAAATTCGGGTTTACAATAATTGCCGAGTTGGAAGATTATAAAGTACACTTACCGAACAGATTTTTGACTGTTTTGGATGAAAAAAAGATTAAAGAATTGAATAAAAATGAAAAAATTACACTTGGTTGTTACTGGAAAGAAGACTATTAAAGATAAAGACTGTGTTACAATTAACTTCGTGGAATAAAGATTTCGAAGATTTCTGGATTTTTTCATTAAAACAGCTTAGAAATTAGAAGCCTACAATGAACAGTAAAACAGCTATAGATTCGGTTAATTTTTCATTCGTGAGTTACAGATTAGTTTATTGTCCTTTAAACAGTATTTTACGTTGATTTTCTGACTGTCCCAAAAGTGAGCTAGAACCGCCATATTACTATCTACTTATATATATATATATATATATATATATATATATATATATAATATTACATATATGGGGTAGGTTGAATAATTTCATGTTATTTCAGGATCTAAATAACTTAACCACTTGAATACTTAAACCATTTACGATAATAATCGTCATTTTCTACAACACAGTCATGAAATGCGATCGAAAGTAGTCGATAAACGTAAAATAATTAGAATTAAAAATGCTGCTGAAATATGAATATCATAGTATAAACGGCACACTAAACTGACCTTTAAAATAAAATAGAATATATTTTATACAATAAACGAAAGAAAATAACGAAAAACATGCAAAGAAAAATGCAATATGATTTCACTGCACAAACGAAGAGACTAGCGTATATTAATATGAAATGATGTTTAAACCTGCAGCTCGGACTAGAGGTCATGTACAGTCCTGTCCTATGTTATTGGGTTTACCTTTTGTAGTGTCTGCGAGTCCACATAAACTGATTTATACCCAACACACGTCAGCGGGCTGCCCACGCTAATGGAATTCGATGTCAATAAACGAACGCTGTGTTTGTGTGGCGAGTAAATTTATAGCGTTCATTGCGGCTAGGTACTCATACAGGGTTTGTCCAAATTTAGTACTTATGAAGAATGAAATTGGATATTTGACCATAAAAACTCATATAGACCCTTGGCTGCACATTGTGTTGAACACAATCAAACTGCAAAAAACGTTTCTCTCTAATTAATATCAAGGGATGTCTACATTATGCATGATCAAGAATATGAAAAATTTTGTGGTTAGAAGATATAGAGGAGCCAAAAATTCAGCTCTTAAAAAATCACAAGTGGCTATTTGACATTCACTTAGACCCTTGGCTGCACATGGTGTGCAACAGAATCAAACTGCATCATAATGTTTCTCTCTAAGTAGTATCAAAGGATTTTTAAATTATGATAATAAAGAATAGGTAAAAATTTATGTTGAGAAAAATACAAATTGTATAGTGAAGCGAAAATATGAGCTCTTAAAAAATCACCAGTCGGACTCAAACATGTGTCTAAAGCTAAAGAATATTTTTAATTTTGTCACTATTTTAAAGAAAAATAATTTATTTTGTTTAATTGTTTGGATACCTCATGTTTCTGTTATCTTTAATGTGTTTATAACGTCGTTTATTTTTCTTACTTGATTTATTAATGCTATAACGCGCTCTTAAAAATATTGCTAAAAATTTAGTAAATATCAAGGAAAATATGTTTAGATCTTCAGCTATATGTTTATTTGCTGAAAGTATATAAACTTTTGCTAGATTATCCCTTCCAAGCCCTGACAATAGAATTTATATTTTCATTTATTTATTTCCAATCAATACACAAACATATTTGACAAAAAATAGGAATAATTCGCGCAAAATCTCTACGTCTTCGTGCAGAGTCCTTAAGTCAATCCAGCGGCACTATGAAAGAAAACTAATTAAACTAAATTGAAATAAATATAATGTGAAAGAAAATTAAACTAAATACTTCGTACATCTTAAATTTATAAAATATTTACAAAATATATAGGAAAGTTGCTGTATTCTAAGATATTTTTTATATAAATAAAAGTGAAATAATCCAAAACAAAAAATAAAAGTTTACTGTGAAGAGAAATTGGAGCCCCCTCTGCTAATCGTACACTACGTATCGTAATAACACAATATATGGCATGAAGCGTGGAAATTGGCAGTATGTGCGTTTTTTGGGTACAGGAATGTGTGGGCGCGTGTGTTTGCGGTGCACTTGCGAGTGGGTAATTGTTAAGGTTTAACATCATGTGTACTGCAATTGAATGAGTCCTTTAACCATGATGGGATACTAACAATCAGAGTTGACAGTGTGTATCTAATGTGTCATTGGGCTACACTAAGCTGTTAATGGTTGAATGGGAATGAAATTTAAAAAATTTGTTTGCTATTTTAGTGGTTGGGGTACTATTATTCTTATATAATATATGCAATATAGAGTATAAAGTACATTTCTCATAACTGAAGTAAATCTTAGGTTTTTTATTTTTATATTATCCTCTAACATAGCTTATATATGTTAGAGGATAATATAAGCTATGTTATATTATCCTCTAACAATTTATGTAGTATATTACATGCAACCCTGGTGCATATATACTACATAAATTGTTTTTTTTTTATTATTAAAAAAACATCCCCGTGGATATAAATGTTCCATTTAAACAAACATCTGCTTCTAAGTACTCTAAAAAACCGATAAATAAAACAATAAAGTAATTGATTTAAAAGCTTTCTTCCCACTCCTAAAAAGAGAATAAATTATCAAGCAATTAAATAGCAATAGCTTTTTACTTTTAAACCATTTTTTTATTTACAGCTGTACACTGGCCTTCAGAAATTGCTTTAGAAACAATGGATATTTAAATTTATAAAAGTTTTAAAAGGACATAAATGCTATTTATTTACTTTTTATATCCATTTGACTGGATTTGTATAAATGCTCACCTTTCAAGTTATTTGTGTTTGAACACCTATAGGTTAACAAACTTTATACGAAATAAAATATGTTATATGTTTAAATTAACTCTTTTTAATTTCTTTTTTGTAGTATCATTTTCTGAAGCTCCGCCAGCATCTCACGAAATACTGTGTATAATTTTAGGTCAGCCAAGGCCTTTAGAATACGTATTGCTCATTTCAATCCAAATATAGTTCGAGTCGTAAAGTGAGTAGGCTGTTTATGCTGTCACAAAAATTTTGATGTTCTTTCTTAATCTTTCGGTTTATTTGTCAACATGTCTATAAAGCAAAAGTCATACATGTCCTAGGCCTTAAAGTTTTAATCTTACAGCAACAGCTGATCCTCAATGTAAATGTTTCTTCTTTTTCCATTGTTCAACAGTAATTCCACGTTTATACTATTATAATCGTGAATTATAGAGGGGTTACTTACTTATTTAGCCATCATCATGTATAAATATTAGTATTTCTCATTGAAACATCTGAAAAATACTTATTCAATATTCATAATCATAAAATTAAGCAAACTCCCAGTAACTATTGCTTAAACTTAGGTATTAATGATTTTGATTGTTTTATGAAAAACGTACTTTACGTTTATAACGGTTCAGCCAATTGTTAAAATTATGAAATTAAAATCATGCATAATCATAAGAATCATTTCAACAGGATTATGCATGGACACAAACCACTCCTCTTAACTAGTACTAAGATCAATACATTTCACAAATATAGTACGTGTTAGGCCTAAATTCCGTACAAAAATTTTGTTGCGCAATGAAATATTTATGATGCAAACCAATGTTTTTAATTTCTATACTTATCGTGTACCACATAATTTGGTAAATTTTAAAAGCCCACGGGGTTTTTCACAGTAATTTGTGCAATTCATTGCGCATTAGAAGTTAATTTTTAAAATTAAAAAAAATTATTTTTACATTGAAAGCTTGAGAAATTACAAAAAACATACGAATAAACGTACAACTGTTCGTATAAAAAAGCATTTTAAATGAATTATAACACACTTTTTTTATTTTTATTTTAAGTGTGCTTTGAAATGAAATTTATTCAGATTTTTAAGATATACCTTAAATTATATTAATATATATATTTTATAAATCTATTCGTTTTATTGTATGAATAAATTTCACAAGTTTAAGTCATTGTTGTAGGCCTGTTTTTTACTAATTATTATTCGCTTTTATTTCGTTGTCATCATGGTTACCTATAAGACCAATAGAGTGACAACACCATCATCTTAGTTTTAAAAATATATATAAATATATATATATATATATAAATGAAGTTTCATGTAAAATCCCAGGTAGATAGGACAGGTCATTTTGGAGATATCGTGTGGTCAGATAGACAGAAATGAAATTCTCCAACTCCCATAGTCACTAAACGTCAGTCAGTTATTCCCTGACAAAGTTTTAATTGGGTCCGCAGCAAAATTATGTGTTGATAGGGACATTTCATTTAATATTGCTCGGATATCGAAGCCTCCTTTGAAGTCTCAGCAATTTTCATTAATATTTTGTTTGAGTGGTTCTGTAATTGCTCTTCAGAAAGTTTATACGAAACATTTTGCTTTGTTATCTATCGATATAATATATTTATTCTTAGAAAGTGTTGGTATATTTACGAAACGTACAACAAGTATGAAGGAATATAATAATCAACCTTGAATAGTAGAGACAATTAATAAAAGCCTGCTTTCAGATATGATAGCAGTATTGGTGACAGGTTCTCATGCATCGATTGTTTGCGGTTAGTTTAATAATTGATTTCGTTTCCCTTTACTTCATGTCACCCTAAAATTATTGTTATTTGACAAGCAAAATTGCTCTGAGTAGTAGAGTAAAAGAATGTAATAACCAATTGTTTATTTTATGGTATTCTAACCATTCTTGAGCAGTAAACTATATAGAAGCCAGGGTGATCAATACAAAATACAGCGCTCAGGTCGAATAAAATCTTCTAAGGTATTCTGGGTGTGAGCGATTATGTTCTGTTACGTAACAATAAAAATACTGTTTTAACACCGATGAATAATTACAAATTATGTTACTTTAAAAGCAAGAAATGACACAGACATGCTCGGTATGATGAGAAGGGAGAGAACATCTAACGGATTCTTTTCCTTCCTCTCCCTCACTAAATGTTCCTACGTGATAAATCTCACCTATCTACTCTTAGACGGAGACACCACACAATTCTCCCCGTGATTGGAGTTCAGTCAATAAATAACTTTCTGACGTAAACCATTTGATTAAAATTGTACACATTTTTGCCGTTATAAAAGGTCCTATAACATATGGTTGGATTGATGGGATTGATGGCAATTCTGCGTCATTTCGTTGTTGATATGATGCTATCCCTTTTAGTTGATTTAATAGCAGGAGTTGTGATTTAGGATTCTTATAAAATAATAAACTTTTATTTATTTTACGTAGTAGGAATTCTTATCGAATATATTCCAAAAGATGTTATGCACTCTTTGTTAAAATACAGCTTGTACATCCATGGTAATCATATTCGAATGAAATATAAACGTTAAACCTCCTGTTAGGCATTTATATCAAGTCTACACTACCCCAACTTGACTTCCAAAACATACATCATTGCTCCAAATTACAATTTGTGTAAGGAATGTTGTGTCTTAATCTGGCTAAAATATACTGGATCGATTTAATATAATAACTGTGTTTTTCAAGTCTTCAATCTTGTCAATAAGATCTGGATTAACACAATTTTATCTAATACTAGCTGTTTCCCGCGGCTTCGCACGCTTTTCGTAAGCTTTGATCGTGTATGTGCACTTCTGGTTCAAGTGAATTATATTTCCAACGACGATGTAGAGTTTGTATTGTTGCCACGATCAAGAAAATCTGTCAAAAAGTGTATGTTTATAGCCATGTCTTCGTAAATGTACTTTATTATAAAGTGCTCTAACACTCAAGCTTTAAGTTCAAGCAGAAATTTATTTTGAAGACAAATATACATCAAAGCTTAGCGCCTTCAAAGAGTTTTTCGCTATTTAATATACTTAACTGTCTCTTAATCGCAGTTTATTGTGCACAGGCGCTTTAAAAACATAACTTTTGCAGTGCCGCCTGGTGACGAGATACATCAATAGGCATAGCATATAAAACCTTCTCCGTCGAAAAATAAGTATACATACAAATTTTAATAATGATCGGTCAAATAGTTTACGATTATATAAAGGACATACATACAAAACATTCATTTATATATATGAATGTTTGTTATGTATGTCCTTTTATATAATCGTAAACTATTTGTATATATATATATATATATATATATATCATATATATATATATAGATAAGCAACAGTTTTAATTAATAACAATACTTCATATGTTTTATTAACATCTTATTAATACCAAAAGAAAATCTAATAGCTAAGATTTGGCTTAATACCAGTTACATCTCTCTATGAGGAAGTAATTATGCTTACCGGTTGAAAGGACAATTCTGGTTTACCTTACCAGCTTTGATTGTGATGTGATCAATCGCTCCAAGAAAAAGTGTTTTATTTAATATTGACGTGTTTAGTCTTCATCTGTATTATAGAAACTCTTTATCAGTTTTCATCTATAAATATAACCTTTAAAACCATACACCTTTCTTAAAAATTGCATTAATCATACATAATATGTCCCTTTTTCAATGTTTAACCCTTTCAGGGCCAGGACCAAATATGAGATGTTTGCAAAATTTTTTCACATATCATATCCCCTTGTGACTAGTCAAAAGTGCCAGGCTAAAATTGGTGATTTTGCAGTCTCTTAGATTAAAATTTATAACTTTTCATAAAAAATTAGAGAATTACCTAAAAGTTGCACTAAATTACTCGTATAGATATATACTATCAACAAAAAAATATATAGATGTAGTTTTAAGTAATTTAAAATTAAAAAAAAAATAATGTTTTAATGGATTACATAAAAATGTTTTTATTTTTTTTTGTAAATAACTAAAAAAGGAAAAATAATTTTACCGTGGGAAGCTATGTTATTATATTTTACAGTTTAAAAAGGAACAACCATACAAAATGTTGTGTTATTTCTCTCATAAATAACTTTTTTATGACACATTTTGTATAAATACGCATAATTGTACTTCGCAACATTTTATAAATGATAAAGCAACTGGCTCTTACACTGCAAGAAACTTAAAATAAATATTCACATTATGGATGTACCGGTAAACAGATGATTGTAGGATCCATAAACAGTTTCAATACAGTTAAAAAAAACACTATTTTCCAAGAAATATTTACATAATTTTATTTGAAATTTATTTACACTTTTTCTATTTTACAAATATGCTACTTACAATTTCACTTCCCGTGAGATCGCAAATTGTCAGTCATTGTAACTACTACACACAATAGCTAAGCAGTTAATTACTAACATACTAATATTTACAACCATCAAAATAAAATAATGAAAGAAAAAATCCAGCATACAATAGTACGATTACACTGAAGCATAAGGAATTAACAACAATAGATTGAGCCAGCTGATAATGTCACGTGACAATTTACGAAATAAAAATGCATAGACCTCCAAAATAAAAATGATATTGATATTAATTATCTACAAATATACCAGGGAATAAAAAAACATAAAACTTTAAAATTAAAAACATAAAATATATTGCCGCCTGGGCACTTTTCAGACACGATCTATGGCGGCAATATATTGCCGCCTGGCCCGGAAAGGGTTTTTAAACTTCTTTAGATTGGGTGTATTAATTGTAAATTGTTCAATTTTTCGATATTGACTTTTTGTAGGTAATAAGGTTACTGAAATTTGTGTTGTTTTATAATTTGCTCGATAAGTTATAATATGTAGCCTAATGTTTTGGCCCAAAGCTCCAAACCGCTTACCTTAAACTTGGATAACAATAAACATCCAACCTTTCTTTGACTGAATTTTTTTATCTTTGATCTTTTCACTTATACGTAGAACATCCGGGAAAACATTCGTAAATACGCGGTAAGGAATTACGGGAGTACTTATAAAAATATATCAGATGTATATACTGCCAAAAAAACATTTTAATTTTGGAAAATAATTTAAATGTGTCTGTTATTGACATTGGTATTTAAAATATCCATAGCTCTGACAATACTGTTAAGACATAAAAATAGGCCAGTTTCTCTTTCCTAAATTTCAGGATTCAGGCCTGTCTCGCTTAAGAATTAAGTGTGCTAGCTCTCAGGAACACCTTTGGTTGATGCATAAGGCTAAATTCGTTGATGTAAAGGCACTTTTTGTACGAAGACTGGTTTATAAGTAAAGGAAGTAATATTCAGAAGTATTAACACAGAGTATTGAAATGAAATGAAATATGTCTTTATTAGAGGCAAAGTTAGGACTATAAGTCCTCTCTACCACTTAACTTCGTAAGTAGTAGTAAGTATTGAGACCTCGTCAAAGATAGTTTCAAAATTTCCCACAGAGATTGCGTTACTACATAGTTATTCTGTTTGACAATAATTATTGAATTGTTTTATAATATAAAAGTTTAGAGCTAAGGTATACCGTGAGTCTAAGTATCTGGGAGCCAAGAGAAGATATAAATATGAGATATAAAAACCCCGAATAATCTCTGTAATGATAAAAATTTTGGCAGACTTGCAAGACGTAAGAAACTATGGAGGAAGGTATCTTAAGTAGAATTTTGTGAAATGTTTTCGTGCTATCTGGAAAATTCTAATGGGCAGTTTGGTAAATTTAACACATTTATAACAGTAGTTCAGAAACTATATGAGACTGACCATATATCCCCTTCTCGTCATCCGTTGGCTTTTTTGCCTAGCAATCCCTTTTGGGAAACGTCCCCCAATCTTGTTGCCACCCTTCTCTCGTTTCAATGTTTGCTATATACTTCCAAAACTATTCCCCTGTCAACTAGATCACGATTCATTGAATTATTTATAACATTCACAGGAGGATCACGTGGCAGAATTGGTTCATTGAATATCTCCTACAACCCCTAATGTGTCTTTTTAGCCGAAAGTGTGTGATCTATAAACTGTTCTATATTACAGTTTGATATAATGTTTAGGGTATGTATAATCGTGGGAAAAAGTGTTATGTAAAAAAACATTTAGTCAAAATTATGGACGGAAGGATTGGTAGTTTCGTTGACTAAGACAGTTCAATTTCTCCTGAAACTTCAACTAGGCATTAGGATTTTAATCTTTGATAGACCATCAAACCCTTTGAGGAGGTTATATGGTGGCACGAATAGCTAGTTTATCTTTACTGTGGTAACCAGTACCTTATAAAGAAATGTTTCGTTTGTAAAATATCGCTCAAGCCTACAACTAGAGGACAAGCGGGCAATTTTTAAGTGCCAGAAAACTCATTGCATCTATAATGATGACTGCTTAATACTAATCTAAATTTTCTATGTAAGTTATTGAAAACATCAAAGTCAAAATGTTAAAATTTAACATCCAATCAAAGTATATATGTGGAGTATCATTGGCTGCTCTTCAGAGAAGCCTGTCAATCATGGGGCATGGAGGTAATTTTTTATTTCTGTCTGTCTGTATTGCCTGACCGTCCAATATATCGTAACGAATTGACCTATAGTCTTGAAATGTTGCTTGAAACTTAATTTGTATATTGGCAACACTGAGTATTATGATGATGCATGTCAATCCATAGGATTTAGCTGAGCATTAGCCGAAAAGGTATTATTCAGTGCACTCTTGCGTTGCAGTACTCTCCCTAACTCACCGGAATATTTATGATTTAAACATTGATTATGATACCTAACTCAATAATCAAAAACGTAAGTGTACCATGTGGCGAGATATATCGCTAAAGATCATATGCAAAGTTTAAATTTAGCATGAAAACTTCATTTATACATAGATTTGTATGAGTTATATGATGCTGCATGACAAAACCATACAATTTTGTTTGCAGTCTCAAAAAAGGGATTACTCACTCCTAACTTTTAAGGAAATGAGTATATGCTTTTTTTTACTGAATAATGGCACTAACTAACCAGTACATGGATTGATGGTTATTAATAATCTAGGCTAATTGTCATTGCGGTATAATTTGTCAAAGCAATCAAGAATCTTTCCTAACCACAATCAATGGACTCTCTTTGAAGTGGTAATTACTCTCCTGTGTTTGCAATATCTTTAAATCCCATTTACTAGTTCCCGACAATTACCAGACCAGATTGATGGAAAGCCCTTATCATCAATACTAACAGTAATATTAAAATCGTTCTAGATCAGAAATACAGAAAAAACCAAAGAATTTATTCTTAAATTGGAATGAATTATAATCATAATAAATCATTTGTTAATTTTTATATCTTGAGGTAATATTCAAAGTAGAGTAAATATTATGATTGTGAGTAAATTAATGGATGAGCTTTGATGTGATGTGTTTGATACATAATATATGTCTTCAAGGAACTATAGAGAGTTTTTTTTATTGGTAAATTATGGTATAGTTAAAATAGAATTTCTACACTGTATACACATTCAGTGTTTTCAATAATAATAAGTTTATACTAGCTGTGCCATTATTACCGCTCAGTGGGCAAAGGGTTCCATCTCTTTAAATTTGTGGCAGATTACATAAATGTTTGTTTACGACTAAAAATATATATAATCATCGTAGTATACTTTCCAGAAGTATTATACATGAGATAGCCGTTGATAATATAATTAGAACAGTATCAAATGTATTTCACATCCTCCATTATGTCTTTATCCAAACATGCAACTCTATATTTTCACTTAGAATTAAAAAGTCTATACGGAACATGTTCGTCACATTGTTATTGCTGTATGGTTTGGTTATTACTGGATTGAAATTCTTACAAAACTATAATGTATATACAAAAATGAGTGATTTAAATGGTTTTTGAGGTCTGTTGGTAACATTCCAATTTGATTAAATAGACAAATTGCCGTTAAAAAAACATTTTACAGCCATCAGGACTTTATTTTTTTAATGTTTAAAAGACAACATTTCCTCCAGCGATAATCTTTTAATATATTTCATTCCCCGGAAGAAAGGATCAGGATTAGACTTTCCAGTTTGAACGTACAATGGTAAAGAAAAATCCGATTTGTATATCTGGGCAACCCCACAGGTTTTCCAGGAGTGGTATACCACTAACTGCCAAACGTAGATATATCGGCGAGGAAAGGGAGATGGATAAGTAAAGTCTTCTGCAAGTGATAGGAATATTGGAGTGGCTTGAGCTCCCTTAGTATTAAAGACTTGCTTTCCCGTACATTCGGGAGTCTGTTCCTAGACCACTTCTTCGAAGGTGACTTGACTCCTATATTCCTCTTCACGAGATCTCAACAGGACATGGCCCCCTACACATAATCCTATCCTTTCTGAATATCCTATCACTCCGGTTAGCAGGCGAAAATGATCCTTTTAGGACTAAATGCAATTTTAAAAATTTATCCTAAGTGAGAAAAACTAAAACAAAAAACAATATATTGATTTTAATGAATTTTTTAGTACAGTAGCATTATCTCTTGCTCGTGTAAAGCGTTGTACACAGAACATGTTGTAACGTGTTAGGACTGTAAGGACGCAATGCAGTCAGGAATGTACAAAGTAGCCCAATATCCATGTATCGTCCCGTGGGACGCCAAGATTAATCCCGGCTCTGACAGATTGCCCCGCGTCGGGCAACATCACCGTCACATTCTTCATCGTTACTGCCACCAGACCACTGCTCCCCTCGTTCTCTAAGAGTGGGGAGAACACGTTATGAAAAGCTGAATTCTGATAACTAATCATAAAGTATTCTTCTAACATTTTTGCTGCAAATTAATTCGTTGTTTCGAAATATTACTAGATAATTATACAGGACACCTAATTTAAATAATGCAATAATATTAATGTATTTAGCTGACTTATCTTGTCTTAATTATGTCACTTTTA
>NW_025781907.1:0-58419 GCF_021130785.1 Homalodisca vitripennis | reverse complement strand
CAGTTTGGGCAATTTTATTTTTTGTCTATTTATTATTCCACCTCGGCCACTCTGGTCAGTCGGTGGGGGAGTCACTCCGTCAAGTATTGATTTTCTGCATGGTGTTGGACTGATAGGTTGAGGTCAGCTGGGTTGACCTTGACTAGTTTACCGACCAGCTCACGTTCACCGACGGCACCGGCACCGGCTACTGTTCGTAGGCGGTCAAGACTGTTCGGAGACACGTTCGGAGAAGCGTACTGCGTTTGCTGTCTGTTCGCTGCTCGTCCCGTTTCACATGGCTTGGCTAATTCTCCGACTTTCGGCAAGGGTCCCCGTGGAGTGCCGTCAGCACGAGGACTGGAAGCGGCGAGTCATGACCACAGCACTTGTAAGCGCAACTGAATGCCCCGCGCCCTGCCAGCGCGTATTGGAGACCGGGCATATCCAACCGGAGTGTAGTGCTCCACATTAAATTTCTTCTGGAACAAGGTTGGATCAGAATTGTTTTTTACTTATTTATACCCCCCACTTGAGAGGATTGGCTTGTATGGAGTCACGCTGCCAGATGTTAGAATCTGGAAGGAGGGCCAGTATATTAGCCAGTATTATTTAGTTTAGTTACATGAACTGAAGGGGAGGATTTCATCTTTAATTCGGGATTCGTGGAGTGGCAACTAAGCCCCCGCCTCCTTACGAAAATTGGCTTTTAAATATTTTTTTTAATTTTCGGCTACATAACTTGAAACCAAATTACTTTTTAAAATTAAGTGGGCCTGAGAAATTTCTAACAACCTTTTTCCCTCCCCTCAGTTCATAAAAAATCTTACCTGGTTTAAAATTTTTAGATTTACTACTGCCGTACCTGATTAATATGTTATTTTATAGGACCCAAATTTTCTATTTATTGTGTTATTAAATATTATATTATTTATTGTACTTTATGTTATTGTTATTATTGGAAATTATTTTTATTGTTGTTATTTAGTTTTTTTAAGATTACGCGGTGCACCGGTCGGTGCTGCAGTTAACTGTCTATTGTATTTTTGCATGGGAAATGGTTTGCGCGTGCACCGTGGTGCTGCAGATAATGTAATTATTGTATTTTGCATGAAATGTTTGCACCTAATTAATTATAATTTCTTGTACTCGAAATCTTGTCTCGTTTTTGTCTCTTCCCACTAGTGGGCATGTGATTGTTTTTTTTTTTTATGATTTGCTCCGAGTTTGGGAGGGGCACGCTTCCGAGGTCCTGCCGTTGTATTTTCTCACTCAACTCGGAACTAAAAATGGTTTTAAGCACAGAGCGTGTGGTTATCGTGTTTTTTTAAACCCTCTGCAGGGCCCGAGGCGGTTTTTGTTTTGCCCACTGGTTGGTGAGAGGGTATGAGTTTAAAGTTAGTTTGTGACTTCCTGCGCCTGTGCACGTCTCGCTGAGCTAGTTTATCGCTGACTTGACAGGAAGTGTGTGTAACTTAATTATTTTCGGATTCTTGTCATTACTATAGTGAGTGTGGTTATTTGTTATTATCTTTGTCTTCGTTGTTTTTTTTTCTGGTTTTGTTCTGGTACGCCGTAGTGTACTTTTGTTGTGGTATTGTTGGATTCGCTTTGCCGTGTTTCGTGGACGGCAGGAATTCCTTGGGGACCCTGCTGAGAGTGTTGATCCTCACTAAGTTATTCTCTTGTTAGCCTTACGTAATTTTGATTTGTTAGTTGTGTGACTTCGAAGTACAGTTTTGTGTTGTTTGGTTAGTTTTTTGTTACTCTTTGTGTATCATGGCCTGTCCTCTCTGGTGATGGCCCTGAATTACTTGCTGAAGGGAGGATCTCCATTTTGAGTTGTTGGCTCGTGGGGCTTAATCCGTGGTTCCGACTGCGAGTCCATATGCGGGAAGCAACTGGCGTGATAATAATGGAACTGGATCAACGACGCTGGCCTAGGGATTTGGCGTTTCCAGAAGCAGAGGAGCGCCTATTCTTTGGAGGCTAAGTTGGAGACTTTTGAATATAGTCCAGGAGGACTGGGTTGGACAGTCGCCGACCCACGTTAGGCCGAGAGAGGCGCTAGGTTTCTTGTCCCGGCTTAACCCATCTACATATGAAGGCTGTCGCCTACTTAGATTCCAAGGCTTACCAGTTCTGGTGATAGGGAGTGGTTTGGAAGGAACGGCACTCACCTTGGTGGACATAGCCTGCTGACTGCTACTCGAGAGGGACGAGGGAGCAAAGGACTCCTGAAAAAACCTTGTCTGCGGTTGACTCTGCTGCGCGGCTGTTAAGGGTGGGAATGCCGGATCCCTGGCGTCAGTTGGTTGCAGGACTTTGCAATGTAGGGGCGTGGCGTCGGGGGGTCGTGTCTGGTGTGTGACGGGACCCTGCCCTGGCTGGATCCAGGGAGTGACTGGGGACTGTGGTGACGGGATCCTTTGTTCAGTATCACAAGCTTCCAAACCCACTTACCACCGTTGCTTGCAGCGACCTGACCAATCGGTGGATGGTCTGGATATCATGAATGCTTTGCTGCAGGTTTTCTATCTGATGAATCCCTGCGAATGGCATGACTTGCCTGGTCTTCAGGGAGCGAGCCTTCCTGCATGTCATCACTCTCCGTTTTTGTAGGCCACCTTTTGGGTGCACTGTCTGGTGTTCGAGTTCGTCCAGAGGTGGTGGTAACCCTGGGATGATTTTCCATAGGGAGGCATTTTGGATTTCATTTGTTCCTGAGTCAGTTGGAGGGGAACCGTCTCCGTGTGGAGAAAATTCTTTAGGCCTCAGGGCAACGGAGAGAGTTTGGCTAAAGTTGTGTTGTGGCCGAGGTTGGAGGGACACTGATAGGGTTGTTAAGGCTCAATATCCCCGGAAGAGTAAACTGTAGGTCACCACCATTCTTGAGGGTCTCAATCCTGAAGAGAAGGTCCCGTTCTAGTTTTTGCTGGTCGCCCTTCCACACCTTTTCTGAAACTGGACCGTCTGTGCATTAGGCCTTCGCGCAGCGTGCAGTATTATTTGCCTGACCGGCAGATGGGCGGCGGAGAGGAACAAATAGGCATCGTTTCCATCCAGCCCTCCAGGGCCTGTCACGGACCCCACCGTACAGAATCCCTTGGATGGGGCCACATCACTCTGGTGGGCTTCATCCACCACCCATCTGCTATGCCTGTGGTGGAAACGAGGTTCATTACTCGTACGGGATGTGTCCTAGGAGATATCCGCACTGGTCCAAAAAACTTAGATCAAAGGGTGGTTTTCTTCTGAAGTTTCCCCCGAGGTCTAAGAAAAAATTTCAAAAACAATAGTACACTGTGCGAAAAAATTTTGATTAATAGTTTGGACACTACGAGCACTAGCAGAAAAGGGACAACCTACGGCTTAGGACAGGCATCTTTCGGTGTCGCCGCTTATATCAATATCTTAGTGGGAGGTAACTCAGTTGCATAAGGCCTCTAGTTGATTCCGGGTCAGCCTGTTGGAGCCTCATCTCTTCCCCGTTCTTTTTGACAGCATTTCAAGGTTAGGTTTGGTGCTAAGCACACCGTCGGGGAGTCTTCTTTAACTTGACTCGGACTGCTTCTCTAATTCCCTCTCTTTTCCAAATTTTCGAAGAAGGCGTTCTCATATCAAGTTAAGGTTGAAATTTTTCATGGGTGTTCTGAGCTTCCTTGTGGCCCAGGACCTGGAGTATGGGATTGTATTTTGGGGCCGGGATTTTATTCAAAAGGACTGGTCTTGGTGCTGGATCTTCAGGCGGGCCAGTCTTAATTTTTCCTTCAAATTCAATCGTGGCGAGTTGTTCAGTCCCTCTTTTTTTCTGATAAATGCATAATCGACGCCGCATGGTTGTGGAGGTGGTAGTGTGAGGAAGTTTCTGCCCCTGGGGACCCGTTCGGTCACTTGGATGAGGAGCAAGCTGGGGTTCTCCGTGAGCTTTGCTCCAAGATTTCCGGAGGTCCTCACAACCCAAGCCTCGGTTTCTACCCATCTTATATTGAATATTGAAATTCGTCTGACTGACACTCAGCCAGTACGCTCGCCACCCATACAAGTTGGCTCCTCCAAAAGATGGAGGTGGTTATGGCGTTGGGTAATTCATCAAGGATCTCTTGGATCAAGGAGTATATTTGAGCCCTCAAACTCATCGTAATGCCAGTCCCAGCGAGTTCCTTGGACTTCCAAAGCCTTAATGGAAAACATCGTATGGTGGTTGACCTAAGAAAACCCTTAATGCCAAAATTGAAATAGACCTCAGTGCCTCTCACCCGATCTCCATTCATTGCTTTTGATTTTTTGGTTCGGGTAAGGGCCAAATTTTTCACTATATTGTGGATTTGAAACCAAGCATATCATCTAGATTTTCCGCCCATTGAAAGAAGGAATCACGTCCTCTGTCACGGCCTTCTGTGATTTCCGTGGAATTTGTATCGAGTACCGATCTTGTGCCTATGGGGCTAGCTGTGGGGGGCCGCCCAAACAGTTAACTAGGTTGCTTGGACCTCCATCTTTTCACGATGTGAAGTTCAGATATGTCATTTAATTATCTTTGGATGACCTTCTGGTCCCGTATCCAGTGAGTCATTTTCACGTGAACACGTTAATACATCTTGAGGAGGTCTTGGTTAGGGGTTGGTGTAGGGCCGTTGGCCTTACAGTCAACTCCGGAGAAGGTGTCTTACGCCAAGTCTGAAATATCGTGTTCTTTCTTTTTCTCGGTCACTCTCGTGTCGTCCTAGGGGTGTATCTATAGACCCTGCCAGGACCAAGGCATTCGGATTTCCCTCCTCCGAAGGATGCCAAGGGTGGTTTTGCCAGGATTCATAGGCATGGTTAATTTCTACCGCGTAGAGGTTTAATTCCCTGACTTTGCCGAGGTGGGCCGCCCCTCTGAACGCGCCCCCTTAAGAAGGAAAGACGCCAAAGTTTGTTGTGGGGGTCTTGAAGATCAAGAAACCGTGCTTTTCAACTGCTATAGGGAAGGCCATTTATCCAACCTCCTGTGCTGCGATATACCGGACTTTAGTAAGGCCCTTCATCTTGCAGACTGACTCCTCATCCTGTGCTGTAGGAGCTTGTGCTTTCTCAAGAATACGACGGCGCCTCGGCAAACCTATCGCTTTTGCATCTAGGACTTTGACCCTTCAGGAAAAGAAATCTTCTATTTATGAGCTGGAGTGTCCTGGCGGTCGTTTTCGGCATGGACATAGGGGGGGAAAGTTTCGGAGGTTCCCTAGAGCATTATTCCGAATTTCTGCTGGGAAACTGGGGGACAATCATGGCCTTCTTTCCTGGCTATTGGCCCCATCCTCGACAACTCGGGCGAAAGATAGAGGTCGCTTGGAGTTGTCAAAAATTTTGCGGCCTTTAAATTCCAGGGTTGCAGCCACATTCGCGCTGATAATTTGTAAAAGTATTGTGGTACCCAAAACGTCCGTCGCCGATGCTCTTTCTAGAATGTAATCATTACTACCACAGCGATCCATGTTGATTCTCAAGCACCGTTGTGTGAGGACTCGGTGGATGTTTGGATTTCCCTGCTGCCTTTGAGGGAGTTTTTGGCTACCTCACACAACTTTCAAAGACCACCGAGTTCGTCAAACATCATTGAGTGAGCTCCAGGAGGGGAGAAGCCCCACTCCTCCTTACTTCTTGTCCAAGGGTGTCCTCCTGACTGTCCGTGGCCCGACGCCGGAGGTGGTCCCATAGATTGTTCTGCACGAGTCTGCCCTCATACCGAATGGTCTTTTCCTACTTTTCATGTTTCTCCCGTGGCGCGGGTACATTTAGGGTCATTCACAAAGGACCATCGCTAAAATCAGAGGATAAGTTCATCTGGAAAGAGTATGGACAGAGACATTGCTGGTAGAGATACGAGCTTGTCCATCTCTTGCTCGCGTCAGTTAAACCAGCATCAAAATACCAAAATTATAGGACTTCTTTTCCTCCGAGGGGTGGCCGGCAAGCGCGGGCCGTCTTGAGGAAAGTGTTCAATGTGACTGATGTGAGGACCCTTTCCCTTCCCCGTAGCAAGTCAGGGTAACAAACCTCCCTGCTTGTTGCTGTGGGATGCTTTCTCTAAGTTTTTGCTGGTTGATTTCCTCTTAGGAGTGCCACGGCCGTCGCTCACCGTCATAGGACACTCAAAGTCACCGGCCTTCTACAGAATTTTGGGAGTGCCCGCCACCTTCGTCCTCGGAATAACGGCAACACCAATTCCGTGTCGAGGGAGTTTCATATCCGCTTCTGTTATTGGGCATGGAATCAAACATGTTTACTTATAAAACATCTCTCTTTACTACCCCCAGGCACTTCTCATGCTGAGCGGTTTCAACGCGCAAATTCTCAGAGCCGCCCTCATCGCCCCTATCCACCGCTGAGGAAACAAACTACCTGGGATGAAAACCTGAGCTGGCTTCAGTTGTTTAGCCTTCAATTCTGCTCTTTCACGAAAAGTCATGATTCCACGCCTTTTCAGGTGCATGTTTAGTCGTTCCTCCTTCTGATCCCTTGTTCTAATCTCTTGGAGTCTGGATAGTCTTCTACCAGTACCTGGTACTGCCCAATGTATAGTGGACACTTGGGAAGCAAGCTTCAGGGTTAAGCTCCTACAGTCTAGGTGAATAAGGTGTGAGAGAGAAAATTCAATAAGGGACGGTATTTGCTAAAACCCCCTTAACCAGCGTGGGGGATCTTGTCTTTTGTAAGGCCCATCCGGTCAGTTCGGCCGTGGCATAATAAACGGGCAAGCCAAACTTTGCTATCGGGTGGACAGGTCCTCCACCGGATTCTTCGTTTTCTCTCCCCAAGTTACTTTGCTGAGTTGGTTGATCCCGTATCAGGGAGGTTGTGGCGGGAAGGCCCATCGTTTCTCATGCTGAAGGCCCTTCCGTGGTGATACCTCTGGTCGATGCTCTGGATACTGGCTGCAGGCTTTGCTGGGGGTGTCCGGGGACTCGATCACCCCTGCGTTTTCTCTGTGGTGTCGTTTTACTTCTCTTTCTGTTTGTTCTTCTTTCTTCCAAGAGAGGCGACCTCTCAAAATTTTTCAGGGAGGACCGTGTTTTGTCTGCCTCCTGCCTCTAGGACTTCGTTTCCTTGTTAGGGTTCTCGATTCTTCCCGTATCCTGTGCAGAGGCTTGTTGGTTCTTCTTTCAGTGGGCGGGAGAGGTTTATGTTTGGGGTTGCACCACTTTTTAGTGAGGGAGGTTGAGCCGGGGCTCAGTTTGGGCAATTTATTTTTTTGTCTATTATTTTCCCACCTCGGCCACTCTTGTCAAGTCGGTGGGGGAGTCACTCCCGTCAATAGTATTGATTTTCTTGCCTGGTTTGGACTGATTGGTTTGAGGTCACGATGGTTTGACCTTCCATTGACTAGTTTTACCGACCAGCTGTTCCACCGGCACCGGCCTACTGTTCGGAAGCGGTCAGGTACTGTTCTGGAGACAACGTTCGGAGAAGCTACTGCGTTTGCTGTCTGTTCGCTGCTCGATCCCGTATTCCACCTGGCTGGCTAATTCTCCGACTTTCGGCAGTGTGAGGGCTCCCCGTGAGTGTCCGTCAGCGTGGGACTGATGCGGCGGAGTGTCCTGACCACCAGCCACTGAAGCCAACTGAATGCCCGCGCCCTGCCAGCGCTATTGGACCGGCATCTCCAACCGGAGTGTAGTGCTCCCATTAATTTCTTCTGGAACAAGGTTGGATCAGAAATGTTTTTTATCTTATTATACCACTTGAGAGGATTGGCACTTGTATGGAGCGCTGCCAGATGTTAGATTGGAAGGAGGTTATCGACCTACATGCCCAGTGCCTCCCCGCACCACCCTCCGATTGGTCTTCATCGGAGGCCCCCCGCCAAGTATACAGTCAGTTCGTCGCCCCCAGTATTATTAGCCAGTCATTATTTATGTTTAGTTACATGAACTGAAGGGAGAGAGATTTTCAATCTTTTAATTCGGATTCGTGGAGGGCAACTAAGCCCCGCCTCTCTTCGATAAATTGGCTTTAATATATTTTTTTTTAATTTTCGGCTTACAAACTTGAAACCAAATTACTTTTTAAAATTAGTGGGGCTAGAAAATTTCTACAACCTTTTCCCCTCCCACTCCAGTTCATAAAAAATTACCTGTTAAAATTTTGTTAGATTTTTACTACTGGCAGCTACGCATGAATATATGTTATTTATTAGCACCAAATTTCTATTTTATTGGTGTTATTTAATATTATATTATTTATTTATTATGTTATTGTTATTATTTGGGAAATTATTTTATTTGTTGTTATTTAGATTTTTAATGTTACGCCGGGCGGTGCACCGTGGTGCTGCTAGTGTAAACTGTATATTGTATTTTGCATGGAAATGTTTGGCCACCTATTATATTATATTTCTTGTAACTCGAAAATCTTGTCTCGTTTTTGTACTCTTCCCACTAGTGGCAATGTGATTGTTTTTTTTTTTATGATTTTGCTCCGAGTTTGGGAGGGGCACGCTTCCGAGGCCTCCTGTATTTTTCACTATCTCGGAACACTACACTAACTAAGAAAACAATTACATGTGTGCCTTTTGGAATCTCTCGTGGATTACATATGTGGGATACCTTGTACTTCAAATTTGCACCGTTTCCCCTTTGTTTTACAGTGTTTTGATTGAAACTATAAAAATATGAAATAATCCATTCAACGCAATTGAAAACTTGTTTATGATTTTATTTTTGAAACAAAGTAATTACACAATTTGTTTAAAGCTAATATTAATTTCAGAGGTAAATTTCGGAGTTCAAAGAAAATGTATGTTGCTACGTAACGATATAAGGCTTTTATAGCATAATAATATTAATGTTCATAAAAACTATATTAAAATTACATTTGAAAAGGTTTTCTATTATTTCATGTTCACATATTGGTTTCATTTCATTTCAACTTTTATAACTCCATCGTATTATTTGAATATACTGACTTTACATCCAACTCTATATTGCCAGCCTTAAGCTGCGGGATTGCGGATTAGACTGGCCAGGCCTGTAAACATGCGCTTTGACAGATACCAAAGGCATCGCAAATAGCTCAGCTGCCCTATTTCGTCAGCCCTAAGGGGGGTTGGTGATGCATTTAACTTTAACTGGCAACAACTATTTTGTCACAATTATGATCATATTAAGAATATGTTAGCTAAAACAAGGTTTGTTTTGAGTAATACGTTTCCACAGATCATATTTTTGTCAGCTTTTTCATATAAAAACTATATTTCTAGATGTTATTAAATGTCTGTCAGTGCCAGTAGCAACCTGACGGCCGGTTTTTAGGGTATATACGCGTACCTACGATAATAATGTGTGAATGCATTATTATTATAGTTTGAAAGTATATTTACACCCTATATTCCACCAATATAGCACATTTTGAAATAAAAAATGTATTAATATTAAGAAGAGCTAGTTAATTTCCAATGCTTTTACATTGGAAATTAACTTATCGGCTCCTGAATTAAAACGATTAGGTATAAAGTTGTCGTAAAAGTATTTAAAACAAATTTTATTTGTTTCCTAATGATAAAATATTACCCATTAGTTGTACATTTTCCCCCTCCAAACAACTATTAAAGAAAAGTAAAATTTATAGAGTCTTGAACCTCATTCTTATGTTTAGGGAGGTCCCGCTTGAGGGATCTCATCAACAATCATTTGAAACCTTCCTTACTATCAGGAGTAGTCCACTATAATGTAAATAAATTTCAAAAGCACGTTTTTAAGTGTACTAAATTAAATATATTATCAAGACTCAATTGCACCCAAATAAAATTGTGAGAACTGAAATAAAAACATACAATTTGTATCTCACACTGCATTGTCCACTGAGAAAAACAATCCATAAAAAATTGAAGTAAGTTATCTATCACTTACTTCAATAATGTTTACTTTTATAGCTCTATTTTACAATCTGTACCTTTCAAGATAATTATCCTGTAGTATATCACCTAGTTTATCTATTTGACCTCAGATATATACATATGTTATATACATAAATATTATTTTTTATTAATATCGTTATTTTGTTTGAGTTCACAAATTTTTCTGTGATATTTCCATCATTTAGACATTTTTTACAATGTTTAAAGTAACCCTTAGGTTACTTTACCAATGAGTCTAAAGCTCTACAGTCATCTCAATATATATTGTTGCGTTATTATGATGACCAATTCTAAATCACGTACTTAGCTCTTTATTTCACGACAGAGAAGTTGAGATAGCAGGACGAACTTTCAAATTGGCACCTTAGAGTAAAGGTTATCTCATTATCTTACGTGTTTTACTATGAAGATATACTGAATATCACGTACTTGGCTCATCTTTTACTTTTAACGACAGAGAAGTTGAGAACGGCGGATTAAATTTTATATGACATCTTGTAGCACAGTTTATTCACACTATCCTATGTGTATTACTAAGACCATTTCAAGATCACGTTACTTCTCCATTTTAAAGACAGAGAAGTTGAAAATAGCGTATGAACTTTCATACAGCCACCTTTTTAGCACAGTTTATCCTCAATCAAGTATTACTTTATCCTGTTCAAAGTAATATAATTAAATTATGATACCCATTAATTATACGAAGTATATATTATTAGACTTATTATGTATTTTACTTACTATAGGTTCATTTGACGTTATCGTTCAAAACACAAGATGTATCGGTAATTTAAGAGTGGTGGTTATTAGACACTTTTGTACTTGATTTAAATAAAAATGTTGTAAAACGTTAATTTGTATTGTAATAAGTTATATATTTTAAATTAAAATTATTTAAAAACCATTAATAATGATGGCCACCCAAAAAATACGGCCGATTATAAAATTCCAAATTTAGACTTTTTTAGTAACATAGCGACGTATAAATATTATTTTTTAACTTTACACTGTACATGAGTAAACTTTTGTTATAGTTATGGCGATGTGTAGCCTATACCTTCCCGTATATTTAGATTCCTGGGGAAACCTAGTGAGCTTCGAGTTATTAGTTAGGGCTTCAGTAAGTGTGGTAATTAATTATAGATCGGCCCTTATTAGTTCAACTCTAAAATGGTTTAAATACAATGTTTAATTGCATTTAGTTTAATTAACTTACGCTATTGTGTGGTTTTATTTAACAGTTTATTTATGTCATCACTGGTGTAAAAAAATGTTACGCGGATTCAAAGGAAATAATATTATATTATATTTATTATTCAGCTAATAGGAGTACACATTTAAACTAATAAGACATTTTTTAAACCTCGTCTCGTGTCAAACAAATTATTTCGAACATATTCACTTTAACTGAATATTTTACCACCAGATCTCACCGTACAAATACTTTACAATGTACTCCACAGCTTTGGTAAAGTCTTCTAGGGGACCACGTAAAATTATCTCATCATTAAACACTACTTACCGATCTTAAAATTTATAATTATAGTATTTTTGTATCACTCAATTATACAATGTAACGTAATTTTACAATTTCTTAGTTAACTTTGACAAAAATAAATTCTCGAACTGGTATACAAATATTTTTGTTTCAGTTAGACTAAGGATTAAACCTTAAGGAAAATATTTCACGTAGGCTAAAAATGACAATAAAACTGTTATTTAATATTATTTTAGTGACTTTCTACAGTTAAGAAACAAAACCAGTTCACGAATGATTTAACGATTAGAGACATACCTGTGGTTCTCAAGTTCTTTGTTAGGACGGAACATATAAGTGTGTTCCAAAGTTTTTAGATAGGCTTCTTCGTGTTACTATATATATGTGTGTGTGTGTGTGTGTGTGTGTGTGTGTGTGTGTGTGTGTGTGTGTGTGTGTGTGTGTGTTTTATGGTTTCAGTCAAGCTAATGAGGCTTAACTTGGTAACGTAAATCCCAAAACTATTTTTAGGGGGTTTGAATACTGGATGACTGCAAGATCGCTTGGCTTTACCGTAAATAAGCACGAGCTCCTCATAGGACATTTGCAGGGATGCACCTTGATCATACACCCTGGAGAAAAGAGTGGGAATGGAGAGAGGGCCCCACCTGCCACTAAAAATAGCCTGTGTATTGGAATAGTGGAATGAGCAGTCACACGTGTTCTCACTCCGTGCTATTCCTGACTTAATTAGGTCAAGTACCTGGAAAACATATTAAAATATACCACTGTGTTTTCAGCTCATACTCCGAGTTGAATACCTTTCAGTGGTTTGGTACAGAATTCATTTATTTTAATCACATTTTCAAGCTGAATGTTGCAGGATGCAGCATAATGACATTTATTTCATGAAACTTTGATATTTTACAACGTAATTAGTACTCATAGTATTATAGATTAGAAGGAATAAAATGTTTTTCATCATGTATGATGGAAATAAATATGAAAACACACACACACACACACACACACACACACACACACACACACACACACACACACACACACACACACACACTATATATATATTATATAATATATAAAAGTAGTGTTTAAATTGTAAACCAAACTTATACTCGTAGATGATTTTAAACTAAATTCGTCTGTTACATTACTATAATATAATTACATAAATGTTGTATTTATTAACGATTTAACGTGATATGTTGGGTATTTAAGTTAGGTAGTTATGTTAGTGTTATGTTTATGTTGAACATTTGCTCACAAGTTTCTTTTTTAATCCACTTAGTTTACAGTTCTTAACCCATTATACTGTGATAACTCTTTATTATAGCTTTTTAGCGTCAATATTTATTTATGTATTACCAATTGAGGACTCTATATTAAAATATGTTGCAGTTATGCTTATGAAAGTGTTGCTTTGCCCTATTATTTTAACAGGTTCTCGATTAAATACAAATACATCTACCGTCGTTTTAAGCCTATGTGCAAAATATGAAGATTATGACACTTTATTCGTTATGCACTATGTCACATTTTGTTAAGTGTCTTTGGAGGTATAAAAGAAAGTTCAATATTAATATAATTTATTGAATAAACATTATTGTAGTATACGTTCTGTATAAATTCTATATTTTCATTTATGCTATGATGTAGAAAGACTTAGTTAATTTGTGATAGATAATAGAAATCATAACCGTTCCGTACTGAAGTCGCTGATCAGCCAAATGTTCGGGGTTTATCGAAAACTGCTCTACTCTGATGAGCCGCATGTTCGGTATTTGTCGGTACAGCTTGGCTCTGCTCCCACTATCTCTCACCGAGGTGTATGACCGGTCCATGCAGGTGGCCCACGAGGACTTCGTTAACTAAGGGAAACAAGTGTGCTGCTTTGCCTCAGGTTTTTACGGAATGCTTATCACTAGAAATACACCCCATCCTCTTCTTGGATCAGCTTGGAAATAATTTTCCTAAACTTTGGGATAGGCCTTTAGTTTGAGCCTCATTCAAGTTCCCACCAACGTAGAATGTCACAACGATAGTTTATATATTCAATTTTATTACCTTATCACTTAAGTCCAATGTATGGTTGCCTACTTTAATCAGTATCAGTATAATTTTTGTACCAGTTAATATTTGAATATCCTTTTCGACAATTTAAAAAAAGGATAAAACAACGTAGTTGTGAATTAATCGAACAACTGAATTAGTACCGCGAAAGTAATCTTCAAGTACGGTTGATTGCAAAAAGTAAGTGATACATTAACTTAAAAGTAAACTTTTTAATCTGCAGTTATTTTCTTAAAACATCAATAAACATTATAAACAGACATTAATTAATGTCATTTGTTATTCTCTTATATTTTTAAATTTTATTCTGTGTGTAGGGGTAGTTGTTTCATTTTACCAGGATGTATGTTTCCTGATATTTGATATTAGTTGATTTAATTATTGGGTGTATTTTTGTCAACTGAAGTAGAATATTATCTAACAACGATCTACTCCAAACTACTAAACTACAAAATACTTAGCCACATAAATTATTACACTGAACATCAGGTTAGCATACTTCCTCTGTATTGAAATAAAAAATTTGATGTAATCAACCTGTTATGTGTAAAACATAGTTTATTTAATAACATTAGTATTTGTTATTTACTTTTTCCTAGGACCAGAATCTTAGATAATAGCATGATATTTTGATTGGAATAGTGTCTGAGAGTAGGGGCCGGTATCCTATCGAGAACAGAATCCATGAGGGCAATCAATGTTTAGGGGTGCTATTTCCAAGTCATGTCCCCTAGGACAGAAAGAAGTAATCCATCTATGAACTCTGATTTCTCCAGTCAAAGCAGGCATGTGCACACCCTTATGTCTAGGCTGGCAAGAATTTTTGACTCTTAGGTAACAAATCTCACTATCATCAACATTCATCATCCACAGTAAACTATCAAATGACCCTTGCACCCCTAGAATCTCGAAATTTATACATTAAAAGATATATTTTTTCGCGATACCCTATTTTAGTTGAAACTAGAAGGTATAAACGAACCAGAATTGAACCCATTTATAGTTTTTCCATTTGTAATGAGTACATTCTTTTACGCATTTTAAACACTGTGTTAGATTTCAGCGATTAAAAAAGTACTCGTATTCCTTATAAAATGCCCTAAAACATGATACACAGAAATTGATTCCGAAGGATAAATATGAGAGATTCAGCAAGAACTATGGAATGTGTTTTGGAACTAATGTATCAATTCAGGGTCAAAATATTAACAATGATTTTAAATTTTAAAAATACAAATGAAGAAACGAATTTCAATGTATCTTTAACTGTACATTTCTATAAAATTTTGTTAAGTTCTTGCTGACACCTTCAAAGAGATCCTTTGGAATCAAATTCTGACTATCAAGTTTTAGGGCATTACGAGGTAAATAAGTAATTTTTTAATTAAATACATAAGCCCCCCCTCTCTCTCTTAAGTACTAACATTTTTACTTTGCAGGTTCTGTAGGTCTTTCTTAATTTTCCACTCTTTATTTTAGGAGTGTATATAGGACTAATTTTCATTCAGTTATATTAACTTTTACTGTTTAATTTGAGTTGTCCCTAACTAAAGGGCCTGTAATAAGTTTAGAGCCACTCTCTGGTTTTAAATTTCTCTGTGTTGTGAACGTAACAGAACAGATAACGAGTGTAAACGAGTTTACATCATTTTAACGAGACGTTGGTTATTACAAGGAAATATCTTATCACGAAATACAACGTGTTTAAATGATTAATATATACATAACAAAAATATAAGTTAAGATTACATTAGTTTTTTACTTATAACTTTTTTTATGACACCTTGTTGAAAACGTAAATGGTTAATGTTGCTTCGTAAGGAATCAATACAATAATAATATATTCTATCAAAACTTGGAAATACTATAAACTGGGAAGTTGCATTTAAGCAAATGAGAAATAGCGCACGGTGGAAATAGTCGTCCACAAAATACTGCTATAACGCAACCTATTATATTTTCAACTAACTTAGGAGCCCAAAAGAACGTAGCAGAGTCTTTTCATGTTGGTGCCAAAGCTCTTTCCGGTCTTTACTGGTAAGTTAAGGAGTCCTAGTATATTTTACCAGTTTCATTCACACTGGAAATTCGTCCTTAAAGTGAGGAACTTGATAAGAATTTTCCTTCTAAAGCAATATTACAGGTGAGTTTAATATTAATCTATTTCATTATAATCACTCATCATTTGCATCCAATACATCGTATCCTGGGATGCATTAAAATATACTATGGCTCTGTACCAAAGGTTCTGGAATGTTTTCAATTTATGGTTTCAATTTAACAAGACTCTTTTAATGTGTCTATATATCAAAACCAGATTTATGTTAGCAGCTAAAAGAAAGTGTTTATTTACGAACGAGTTCACATATTGGAATCATCTTTAGAGGCTTACAGCGTTAAACAATGTAGAGAATGAAGATACAAATGCAGGAGCTGAGTGTATTTACTAGGCAATTCTTATTGAAGGCCCATAAAGGAGAAATAAAATGAATATTATATAGCCATCATAACACCATGCCCTAGGCTTATCTCATTTAAAAAACCGTCGCTTAAATAATTTACTTTATATTTCGGCCGTTTGCCGTTTTCAACAAGGTATGATGAAAAATAACACACCAAACATACAAAATTTACATAATTAAATAAATAAAAATTTACGTAAATAAACTTGTCATGTATACACACACATATATTATACTATATATTTTACTATTTTATTTTCGGATCCCATCACACCTCGTGCTGTACAATATCTTTATAAGGGAAAGTTAATGTAAATAAAACATACTAAAATAAAAAACTATTTCCTGTAAAACAATTTTTAAATTACAAAGATTCTAGCTACTCAACATCAACTTTACGTTTCAAGTCAACAAGGTTATATTTACGTAACAATAGATGATACTCTCCATTTCCAAGGTAACACAAACCGTACCGGTATACCAATTATTTCATATTCGAGGTTTGTTGTGATGTACGAGTAAAGTATATAGACTGAAGTTAATGGTACTCTTCCTGATTGGAAACTCAAAGTGAGTTTTCACAGTTCAAGAGTTGAAGTTATCGTTAAAATAAAAGCCAGTGAAGCAAAACTGTTATTCACAACAAGTTCCAGTTTGTCAGTTCGAGGTGAGGAGCTGAGTTGATAGTCCCCTTACAGTTAATGTGGACAAGGTTTGGGCCTCCTTAGTTACACTTACATTGTTGGAAAGTTTGAAAAATTTAATTGACAGGTTTTTAATTTGTTTTAAATATTTATTATTATGCATTTCAAAGAAATAGTAAAACAATTCGTACATATTTATTTAAACTTGATACCCATCATGTTGAAAATACTCCAAAAATATTGCATACTATATATTGTACTTTCATTGGAATTTCCTAAATTTATAGATATCATATTATTGTTTCTCTCTCTCTCTCTGGCTATCCGTACACACAATATCCTCAAGAAAAAACGTGCATTTAATGTACATAAACGTTTGCATGAAGTTTATTTCCATATAGGCAAAATTGCGTTTCAATATAGAGCATGTAATTCCTTGGGATTCGGCCTAGGGTCAGTACAAACAATCCTTGTGTTAATCATCATGGACAATATATATATTTATATATATATTATGTGAAGGCTTTTAATTTTGCTTGAACATTTTTAAATAAAAAAGTTCTGTCCTAAATATCTCAAAGGAGAAATTTACTTATAATTGATTTGAGCGTATGTAACAAGTTTATGTATATATATATATATAAATATATATATATATATATATATATATATATAAAACCAACTTTGAGCTTAATGATGGTGCATGTCTGTAAATGTTTCTACAAGTATTCTTGCCATCAATTTTGTCCATTAGACCGATGAAAAATGTTTGCTACTGCTCATTAAGCTTGACGGTGTGATTTATATAACATCCCTTGAAAGTTGATATCGCTCGTATAAAGATCAAGTTTTATGATAAATTGCAGGTCTACTAAATAGGTCAGATTATTTTAGGGTACCCTGCGGATAGACTGACTGATTAGATTCGAAATGTTTCCAGCCGTTTAAATGATAGCTGCTTTTCTATCACTCAGTCGATGCTGCAGAGGAAGCCTTCTACTAGGCTAAAGCAAAAGCCAGAATCATATAACATGTACTAATGAGGGGAATCAGTCGCAGTAACATATCAAGTAATTTAAAATTATACATTGATATATTTAACAATAGTTTAAATCAGACAGTCGTTCTTTATAACTTTGGGGACGGAAAGCTGTCATTTAATAAAATTTAAAGTTATGGAGTTAAAGAATCTTAAATTTCCTGTTATTTTCAATAGATTCCCGTACTTAATAGCATTCTTTCAACGTTTTTTCAGTGAAACCTTCTATGATTGCATATCTCCATATTTTGTGTTATTAATTCTTTATACTTTCAAAACATTCTTAATAATAATTTTATTTTCAACGTAAATTTTTTGTATAATTTGGTAAATTTCCTTCATATTATGTTTATATTTACAGTATTGTCCATTTTTTCCTGTTAATTTTAAATTGATTCTTTATTAGGTTGTATACCTTGCCATTTCTCTTTATAATAAATTGTCAATGTTATTTCTTTTTCTATCTTTTTCAACTCAACGTGGTTTTTTGCTATCTGGAAATTACCTCCTGTGCACATCCATTGTGAACTTTTCGATAGTGAAGTAGAACGGTTTTAACTCCGTAGATGGTGGTCGACAACCTTAGCAAGATGGTGAGAACTTGTAGTGGGCGCGTTTTAAGTTGCACTGCTTGAATTCAAAGTGGCTTGCCACACAAGGTTAGGTGACTGGTAAATACACAGGAGTATTTACCTATTTATTTCCATCCATTTGTAATAAAATGTTATGTATGTCATGCATTTTCTTAAGTAACTTTAAATTATAAATATACATCTGGATATGTTGTTGTTTTATTAATTAAAATATGTCTTAAACTGTTAAAATTGTTATACTACTACTAATATAATGTAACTAAAAAATTAGTTTACAGAGGAAAATGTGATTAATACACAAAATTGTAAATACAGAATTCAAATTAACAAGTAGTTTTAATTGTTGAGCTGAATTACAGATTTTCAAAAGAAGTTTCGCAATTAATGTAATTATATTTTGAAAATCTGTAAATTTATCATGAGAGATTATTATTAAAATAAAACTGGAAGTCTTTTAGCAATATTTTATGATCTTCATTGTCTTATAACTGTTATATTTTATATGTTTCTAACTAACTTTGAGTTCTCATAACTAATATTATTGTATAAATTATACAAATTTTAGTTCGGAGTATGCCACGTGCAGGCTTCACTGTGATCCCATGTAAAAATTCTCACCTATAACACTTTTTGTTCTCGAGATGTCCTGCAGCCACATATACATTAAGACAAATCATGCAGAAAATAAATAGACAACTTCATTACGTTCAGCTAAATTCCGTCACTAGAGATAAAGCATCATATATAATACAAAACTAGGTTGAAATGAACACTGTTTTAAAATTAAAGATTATTTAGTTTTTAGGGAATTAAGATTATTTAGTTTTATAGCAATGTTCAAATAATAAAGATTCTAGTGAGCTGCAGAGTAGATTGAAACGCAAGTTTGCGCTGAAAACAAATCCTTTCTACCGACTTTGAAATCTAATTTTTTATTTTATGTACAAATATTTCATGTGTAAAAATCTCACATTATTGCACGCAGTGGTTTAAAAATTTTTTCCCTTCAAATTTGTTGTTGCCTTCATAGGTACCTATTAGACCAATACATTCACAAACACGCAAACTAAACTAGTAGAGTAAAGTGCACCATCGTCAAAATCGTTATTGATCATGTAGAAATGATAGTCTTCATGCAAAACTTCAATTACGTGAGATATTGCTTTTTATAGATATCGTTTGGACTGATTTACAGATAGGTAGACAGACATACAGGTAGGGAGAAAATG
This sequence comes from Homalodisca vitripennis, assembly GCF_021130785.1. Taxonomy (NCBI): domain Eukaryota; kingdom Metazoa; phylum Arthropoda; class Insecta; order Hemiptera; family Cicadellidae; genus Homalodisca; species Homalodisca vitripennis. The sequence goes on along the minus strand of NW_025781907.1, from coordinate 39,007 downwards.
AAATTTGTCCAGTTTCCTCGAGTAATATGCATCACCATATCTTGGCAAATAACGTCTACAAATTATACGTTAAGTGTTAAATATAACAATGAGTATCTTTCAATTGAATGTCTGGGATTTTGTAATTTGGTTTCAGAAAAATACGTCAATAATTAGGTGCTTGAGGCGCAAAAACTGCAATATTACAGACCATATTTGATTATATCTGCTATGAAGTTTAGTTACTAACCAATCGAAAACTAATAACTTCGTAATTATTTTGTTAAATTTGCTGATCTGGACAAACCTACCTTTTCTATCCAGAAATTATCTATTATTAATTGTATGTGGTAATTCGAATAATTCTGGCACTACCTATAACTTTCTCGAAAATATTTAATATACGATAGGCCATTATAAAAATGGCAAGGATTTACCTCTAAACTCACTCATATTACAATCATCACCAACAGAAAGGGGCATAAAGAAAATTATTAATCAGAACGATGAAACCTTGTAATAGTTTAAAAACCTTGCAAACAAGTTCTGATTCTTTTTATTACATTTTGGAAAAGACTGAAGACAAATGCGTAATGACCGTAAATCTAATAGTCATATAAATAATCATTTTGTTACTAAATTAAGAAATTCAAACAATTGTTATAACGATCGTTGCATACACAATATATTTGGATAGTCCAAAAACTGTATTAATGTATCAACTTGTTCACATGTTTGAGACGTCTGTACGTGAAGATTCCCGAGACGCTGCTAAAACTAAAAGCAGTTTGAGGTAAAGAGTTACTGCCAAGTCGAAAACTATATTATGCTAACTTCGATAATGTAATAGTACAAATACTAGGATTAAATATAGAATTATCAGCGGCAGGGATTAATGCTAGGGGGAACTGTTTACTAGTGAACGGGTAAATGAAGCATCAAGAGATACTCCGTAAACCTGGCTGCAATTAAACCTCAATGAACCAACATTCGAAGTTATAATTCCCAGCCATTATTTCATGCGTTGGAGTATCTCTCTCACAGTCTTAATCATTTCTTGTGCAGGCAGCTGTTAGAATCGTAAGTATTCTCATTGCCATGTCATTACATTTCAACCAGGACTATAGTTCATTTACATTTCGACGCTTTTTTTACAATATCAATTAACTTTTCTCTAAACTCATATCATCTATATATTAAAGGGGCTTAGTGTTGAAGTTAGCTAACTAAAGATATCCTAAAACAGCGGCAAGGAATTTTTAAATAAAAAATATTACAGAAAACAACAAATAAGTTGACGTGACGTTAGATAAAATTATATGTTAGGGTAAAGAAGAGCTTAAATTTACTCTGTCAGGCAACTGAATGTATGATGTATTAAACATTGTATAACATGTTTTTTACTGTGGTCTGCCGCTTATTAGGGTGTAAGAATTGTTGATTTTTCTGGGGATTGAAGGACAGTGATGTAAACATTTTCTCGTATGTAATTTTCAGCTTTTTGTTTTCGCGGGGTATCTTAAAATGAAATAAGCTATAAAATTGATATTCAGCAGACAATTCTCAATGAACCCTGATCTGCAACACTAGGTATGGCCTACGCCTACTTTGTACATTTATAACAGCTGTTTGTTCAGCTTTAGTTATTATTTTTACATTGGACTTTCAATAACCATGATAGTAACCGAAAACAGCAGAATAAAGTAGTTTAAAAAAAACTCAGTACACTATAAAGGGATTTTTAGAATACCACATATTAACACATGCAGCCCGAAAATCCTAACAAATACAACATAATTTTATGGTTGACATGGTGTGTAGACATCTTATTATTTAAACACTGATACTAAATTATATTAATGGGTAATAAATGAGAATACATCATGTGGTAAGATATCTCAAGAAATAATTCATCTGTAGATTTATACAGATTGGTTTAGAAAATTTAGTTTCCTCACGTATAATGAAATGAATGGTCGAATGTCCCATTCCTCGTAAGTTTTCGCTTGAGCGTCGCTTCGATACACTCTTAAAACTCACTAGAGTTGATTAACATTAATTTCCATTGTGATTTTACTGGATGGGCCAAAAGATTTCTCTTCCGTATGCTTGTCTGTTCGTTCATAACATTCAATAACATTGAAGATTGACGCTACGGATTTAAAATTTTCATTGAACCTCATTAAAATAATCTACGACCTAAATATACTTGGTATGGGGAGCTAATTCCTTATTTATAGATAAATAATCTGGTGTTTCGTTTTCTATTTCCTTCAAATTATAGATCACAATCATAAAATACCAAGAGCAAAAAAAGAAAATGACTTTGTATTGGATACAATGGTTTTCTCATAGACCTGATGAAAGAACCAAAGAAGTTTATGAATAAACAATTTCAAAATAAAAAATTAGAATCACTCTGTTGATTAAACAGCTGGTTAAAATCAGTTATATTTAATAAGATTTGTAATTTGAATTATATATTAAGAGATTAGTTATAAACTATAACCAAATTTATATTATCATAATGAGCATCGAGACATGGATTTCAACACTAGGAGCAATCAGTTTTCAGTAATTAATTAAAGGACAGCTGGCCTCTAGGTAGCTCCGTTACTCGAGCGGAAATCTACGGACCGGTGACGATCATTGATTACCGGCAGATGTAGGCCTTACTGTTAATATTACTTTATCTGGTAGCTCTAGCTACCTAGACAAAAATAATAATGCATCATTTGTGGTATTAAATTATTACATAGTTTTAAACATCTTTAATACATTTCTAGGCAGCACAAGATAAAAACGTAAAGAAAGAGTAAAGTAAAAGTAAAAAAGTTAAATCCCTGTAATCCTTCACTTTCTCCTTATAAGTTTTTTTTTAAATGTTTGATAATCATTTCACGTCGACCATTTCATCTGAACGTTTTAAAAATTTGGTTAGAGCACAGTTATGAGTTGTTGGGAAGATTACACTAAGACAAAACCAAGGACAAGTCAAATTGAAATTTACCATACCAGTGAAATTTTAATTTTACATTATATTTCCATCATCATTGAAACATGGTTTATCATCATTATGGTTTGATAGTCATGTAATATTATACAGAAATAAAAAAATGTCAATTCACTTACATTAAATTTAAATAGGTAAAAACTTATTAAGTTGCTTGTATCAATGATTCATCAGGTATAAACAATATATTATTTTACTTTCTGCTACGTATAAACTAAACATGAAAGTTAGTTGCTCATCGTTCGCTCACATTTTCAAATTTCATGCAACATAATTGATATTATTTAGGATAGAAATTTCCGTTTAAAGTGGGCAGTACAAACATGTTGTGAGCGTATTTTTGGCTATTACGTTACATAGAAGATGTAGAGCAGAGTGGCTGCAGATGTATGTCCTGAAATAAACTGTCCAGCGCTTGCCATCCCCTTAAAGCTCAGGTACCGTTTGGTACAGAATTTCTTCTGGGCTTTACTCTTGTGAAATATGACCGTGTGTGGAAACGTGGGAGCTAAAACTTAAATTGTGTGCTTTATCTCCCGCACACCCAGGGATTGGACCTGAAGTGTGTCAGACATTGTGTACAGAGTAGTGTTTAAAAGCAGGAGACAAATACGGTTATTAAAAAATTTTAGCGCATTAAAGACACTAATCGAGTAATAACTATATTTTTACCTGTTTAAATATATATTTTAGTGACAGCTAATATTTTATTTCCCTTACATACTTAATGAAACTCCTTGAATAAGAATACATGGTCAGAGTGGTAATGTGGACGAATGAGCGTTTTGAAACTGTATTGGCTTTAATATATTACTTAGAATATATGTTGGATCTTTAAACCCAAGGATATCTAGAAAACTTTTCGTTGTACTGTATCGATATAAACAGAACTTATCCCTTATCAGTCTGTAGTATTTATTCGTACATTGGAATATGCTTATTTAGTAAATTAAAGACAAACTTTTTAACAATGTTTATGTTTAATAAAACCCTTTAGTGTATTTAAATATTTCGTATGTCTTAAATAAAAAGCGCCACATTAAACAAAAATTAAATTTTGGGTTTAATTTTTTAAACGGGTTTTTCAATTTATATTTTAAAAATTATTTTTTTCTTTGCCCGAAAAAGGGAAGGGAGGTAAAATTTAAGAAAACATTTATTTTAGGAAATAAGGGGGGGGCCAAAAAAAAGGTCCGTATTTTTATTTTATTTAAAATTTAGTTTTGGAAGGGGGCGAGATTTAGTTAAAAAAATTTTTGCCCAATTAAAAGCCATAAAAATTTCCCCCGGGTTTTAAGGAAATAGCGGGTTAAAACGGGGGGGTTTTAAAAAAAAAATTTTTTTAAACCCCCCCGGGATTTTAAGGAAATTTTAGGGATTTTTTTAAACGGAGAAAAGGTTTAAATTTTTTGGGATTGGTTTTTGAGGTTATTTAAGGAAAAATAAAATTTTTGGGGACGGGGAAATTATTTATTCCCAACAACTTTTTAACCCTTTAAAAAGGGGCCCAAGTGTCTCTTAAAAGAAATTTAAAAACCCCCCCCCGGGGTTTTTTTCCCGGGGAATACCTATAATTGTCTTTCCCCCCTATTTTTTTAAAACCCCCCGGGAAAATTAAACCCCCCCGGGGGAATTTTTGGGGGCCATTTTTTTTCAAGGGGGGGGGTTTTTAAAATTCCCCGGGGTTTAAAATAAATTTTTAAAAAAACCCCCCCCCCAAAAAAATTTTGGTTTGAAATAACCCCCGGGAAGACTTATCCCTTGGGAACTTTTAACCCCCCCCCTTTAATTTTTCATAGCCCAAAACAATATTTTTGACAAAAATTTTAAACCCCCCTTTTTTTCCTTAACCCCTTTAACATTAAATTACCCAACCCAGGAAGGAATCCCCCCCCAAAACGGCCTTCCAAAAAAAATATCTTCCTTTAAAATATAAAAAAACCCCTTTAATTAAAAACTGTTTTAAGGTTTTGGGTTTTTAATTTAAAGTTTATATAAAAAAATTTTAAAATTAGTTGCCCCTTTTAAAAGTTTTTAATTTTTTTCCGCTTTCCACTAAATTTTTTCAAAACCTTTGTTTTGAAAAAAGTTTTCAAAATTTTTAACACAAGAAAAAACAAAATTAAAATTTAAAAAGAAAATTTTTCCAAAAAACTTTTTTTTTGTCTTTCTCAAAAGGTTTTAAAGGGAAATTTTTTTGCCCCTTTTTTAAAAGGGGAAAAGTTTTTCCCCGTTTTGGAAAAAAAATTTTAAAAAAGGGTAATTTAAAATATTTTAAAAAATTTAAAAAAAAAATTTTATAATTTCTTTTTTTTTAAACCAGTTTTACCTTTTTGTTAACCCAAATTTTGGAAAAAAACGTTTTTAAATTTCCTTTGGGGGGGGGCTTTTCCCCCAAACGAGCCAACGATTGATAAATTAAAACAAAAACGGTTTTTTTTAAATTAATAAACCAAATTTTTTTTTTTATTGTTTCTACACTTCTTAAAAATAATTTTTTTAATCCCAGTTCCCTAAAATTTAGGTAATTTTTTCTTTTTAAACCAAAATTGATATCCAAAACTGGAATCACAGGTTTAATTAAACGATACAGGAAGTGGGACCTTTTTTAATTTATTAAGATTTTTAATTAAAAAAATTCATTCAATTTTTAAAAAAAAAAAAACAACCCAATTTTTAAAATAAACTTTTAATTTTTTTTTAAGGATTTTTTAGTATTTTTAAACCCCAATTTAAAAAAAAAAAAACGGGTTTTTTTTTTAAAATTAAAATTGTAAAATAAAATTGACATTTTGGGGAAACACAATTTTTAATCGCCTTCAAGGAACAAAAAAACCCCTTTTTGACTGATTTTTTCAATTAAAAAAGGGGCCATTTACGAAATTTAAAAACAAAGAAATTTTTTCAGAAAAAGGGAAATTTAAAAGTAAGGGAAATGTTTTAAAATTTTCCCCCCTTTAAAAAACTTTTTTTTTTTTTTTTCTTTAAAAAAATGGGGTTTTTTTGGGGTTTGTGTTGTGAAAACTTTTTAGAATTTTTTTAAATTTTGGAACTTTTATCTTTTCAAATTTTGTTTTTTTAAACTTTCATTTTCCCGGATTTTTTTCAATTCAAATATATTTTTCTTAAAAAATAGTTTAAAATTTCCCTTTAAATAAGATTGTTTAAAGGGGAAAAAATTTTTAAAAGAATTTAAAAATTTAAATTTTTTAGTTTTGGGGATAAATTTTTTAAATCACAATTTATTTAATTCAAAATTGGGAAAATTTTCCAATACCTTTTAATTTTAAAAACAAATTTGGGATTCTTTTAAAGAAAATTTTTTAAATGAAATTTAATAAGCCCATAAAAAACTAATTTTTTTAAAAAATTTTTTGAATAAATAATTTGTTTTTTTAAAAATTGTTTATAAATTAATTTAAATTTATAATAATTTTTTTAAAAAGACCCGTTTATTAAAAATTTTCGGAAAAATTAAAAATTTTTATTATTTTTTAAAGAAAGAAAAAGGTTGTTTAAATTTAGGGGATTATTTATTTTGAAAGACCAAAAACTAAAAATTTTAACCGGGTTTTAAAAGGGTTTTTGAAATTTTTTATTGGTTACATTAAATTTCCCAGTCAATTTCTTTTTTAATATAAAAAACTAACCAAAAAAAATTTAAAATCAACATTTTTTTTTTTTTTTCCCCCTTTTAGGTTTTTCCCTAAATTTCCCCGGGTCCCCGAAAAAGGACTAATTTTTCCCCTCCCAAAGGAAAATTTAAATAGAAGGGTTTAACTTTTTTTTAGTTTTTGGTACTTTTTCTTTTTTAAATTATTTATCCGAAACTTTTTTTTGGAAAATGATTTTTAAAAAATTTCCAACTAATTTTTTTAAGGAAAAGTTTTAACTTTTTTAATTTTAAATTGACGGAAATTTTTAATTGGGTTTTGGGGGGGGTTTTTGGCAAAAGGGATTTCTAAAAGGGGGGCCCTTAAACCTTTTAAACCTTTCGGGCCTTACCCTTTTTGGGGGTTGGGTTTGAATTTGCATTTGATAGAAATTTGTTTTAATTATAATAGGGGGTTTGTTAAAAAAAAAATTTTTTTGAATTCTTTTTCTTTCAATTTGAGGTTAAAAATATTTTTCTTTAAAAGGTTAAAATCGGAATTTTTATATTTTTTGTTGGGAAAATTTTAAAAAATATTTTTAAAATTTTCAAATTTTAAACCCCGTTATGTTTTATTTTTTAAACAAACTTTTTTCCCTTAATAATTCAAATTAATTCAATATTCCCTTTTTGGGGTTAAAACCTTTTTATTTTTTAAAAATAATTTTTTTTTTAAAAAAATTTTAAAAACCTAAATCTTTCCCCCTTTCAATTTAAATTATAGCCCATAATTTTTAAAGGGCGGTTTTTTTTGGTTTAAAAACCCAATTAAAAAGGGAAAAGTTTAAATTTTTTCTTTTTAAAATTTTAATAGGGGCTTTCCTTTTTAAAATAACACAAAAAAATTTTTTCCTTATGGGCAGTTGGGGGTTTAAAGGGTGGAAGGATTTTCCCTTTTTAAAACCCCCTTTACTTATAAAAAAATTTGGAATTCTTTAAAAAAAAATTTTTTTCAAGCCCTTACAAGATTACCCAATAAAAAAAAATTTCTAAATATTTTTTGAAAAATCCTTAAGGTTTTTTTAATTAAAATTTTGGAATCATTAATTTTTATTTTATCCCTTTAAAGGGGGTTTAACACAAGTTATTTAAGTATTTAAAAGGGGGGAAAATTTACTTAAACGTAAAAATAAAACCCCAATTATTATTTTGTTTTAAAAAATTAAGGAATTTTAAATTTTAGGGGAAATTGGGAAACGATTATTTTAATTGTTTTTTTATTAAAAGGTGTTAAAAAAAAATAAAATTTTTATGTGTTTTAAAAGGAAAAAAGGAAATTTTTTTTTGGAATTAATTAAAATTTCCCCGCACGTTTTAAGGATTTTTTCCGTTTTTCCCTTTTTTACTCTTCCCCCAAAACTAATTTTTTAAAAGGGGAAAATTTTTTTCAAAAATTTTATCCCCAGAAAATTGTATTTTTTTTCCGGGGTTCAAAGTTAATTTTTTTTGCCCGGGGTAAATTTTAAAAAAAATTTTTTTTTCAAATATTTTTTTCCCCTGAAAAAAAAATGAAAAAAGTAGGATTTAAATTTTTTAATGAAAACGGGGAACTTTTTCTTAAATTTTAAATTTTTACTTTTTTTGGCCCGAATTAATTTTTTGGTTTTTTATTTGGAAAAAAGGAAATTCAATTTAAAAATTTAATTCAAAAAGTTTTGGAAATTGTTTTAATTACGGTAAAAGATTTTTTTACTTCCTTTTTTAAAATTTTCCTTTGGGGCTAATTTAATTTGCCTTTTTAGGGGAATGGCCTTTTGTTCTTTTTCAAAATTTTAAAAAAAACCATTAAATTTAAGCCGGGAAAAAAAACCAAAAACCCAAAAAAATTTTAAACCTTAATTTTTAAAAATTTAATTTTTTCTTTTTGGAAGGGGGGTCTTTTATATTTTAGACTTGAATAAAAAATTTTTTTTTAAAAAATTTTAATGAGGCGGGAATTTTTTTTAAACAAAAATTTTTCCTTCTTTAGAAAAGTTTATTTTTTTTTAAAAACCCCAAATTCTTTTTAATTTTTGAATGAAAAAACCTTTTTCCCCCTTTTGGTAGAAAATTTGTGAAAAAATTTTATTTTTTTGGGAAACGGGAAATATTTTAAAGTCTTTTGGGTTTTTTAAAATTTTTTATTAAAAATTATGATTTAAAATATATTTTCCCCATTATTTAAAAGGGCCTTTATTTTTTTTTTTTTCCCTTTCCAAATCTAAAACCAAAAATCAATATCTATTTTTTCCGGAACATTTATTTTTCTTATTTTTCCTTATATGGGGAAAAGTTTTTTAAATTATTTGGGGTTTTGGGGTTTTTAAAGAAAAGGATAATTTTAAAATTAAAAAAAATTTTCTTTCGTAAAATTAAGGGTTTTTTTTGAAAATTTAAAGAAGAAAAATAAAAAAAATTCGATTACCCAAAAATTTAAACCTTTTCAAAATTTAAATTTTTGAAATGGGTTTTTTAACCCCAAAAAAATTTTGTTTTTTTACAAACTTAAAATTCGTTAATAATAATAAAAAAAAAAAAATTTTTCCCAAAATTTTTAAAAATAAAAATTTTTCCTTTTTAATTTTTACCTTTCCTTAATCCAAAAACTTTTTTTTAAAAAATAATTTTTAAAAAATGTTTTAATCAAACATTTTTTTTAAAAAAAAATTTGCTTAAAAAATTTTAGAGGTTTTAAAAAGTAAAGTTTTATTTTTAATTTAACTTTTTTGAAAAAGAAATTAAGAATTTTTAAAAAACCCCCTTTAATTTTTTCATTCGGGGGTTTAAAAGTTGTTTTTTCCCAGAAAAAAATTTTTTTTAATTTTTTTAAAAAAAAATGGCCAAAAATTTTAAACCAGGGGTTTCCCCTTTCCCTTACTTTGCTTATTTGGTTTGGGGGAAAAAAGAAATTAAAATTTTTTAAATTTAAAATTTTTTAAACAAAATTTGCTTTTAATTTTTAAATTTTTTTTTTTTGGAGTAAATCCACGGCATTTTGTAAAAAAAATACTTTTTAAATTCTTATTCTTTTTCTTAATTTTTTTCTTCCCCCTTTGCAAAAAATTTTAAAAGGGGAAAAAATTTTTTTTTTCTTGAAAAAAATTTTTTTCCGAAGCAAAAAACCCCTTTTGGGAGGAAATTTTAAAAGGTTTAATTTAAAATTAAATAATAACCCGGGTTTTTTGGGAACAAAAGGGTTTGTAATTTGTTTTTAAACCAGGGGAAAAAAGAGAACCATTAAAAAAAAAATTTTTTCCAATTTTTGGGTAAATATTTTTTTCTTGTGGTAATTTTAAAAATTTTTCTTTTTTTAACAAAACAAACCTTTTTAAAGGGTTAATTTTTCTTTAAAAATTTATTTAATTTAAAAATGGGTGTATGTAAAACAGGGCCAAAAAAGGAAAAGGAAATTTTTTAAAAAATTTTAATTTTTTACCCCCCAAAGGGGGATTTTTGGCATTTTAGCCAAATCCAAATAATTTTCAAAATTTAAAATGCTTTTTGGGGAATTTTTCAGAAAAAATTTTTTTCATTTCCCGAAACGGAAAATTTAAGGGGTTGGGGAAAAAACCCCTTAAAATTTTAAAAGTTAAAAAAGGGGAAACATTTTTTTCTTTTTAAAACCAAAATAAGTTAAAAAAAAATTTCTTTTTGTTTAAATTTTTATTGTTTTTTAAAATTTTTTAAGAAATAAAAAATTTGTTTTAAAGGGGAAAATTGGTTTTTTTGAAAAAATTTTTCTTAAACTTTAAAAAAATTCAAACTTACTTAAAGGGGACAAAACGGAAAATTTTTTTAAATTTAATTAAAAAATTAGTATACCGGGGTTTTTAAAAATTTTACAAAATTTAAAATTTTTTATTTTTTTCCCAATGAAATTCTTTTTTGGTTTTTAAAAAAACGTTTAATTGGGGGAAAGAAATTTTTAAAAACATGGCAAAAATTTTTTGGGTTAAAATGAAATTTTTATACTAAAAAAGTAAAAAACAACCCAAACGGGGTTGCTAAAAATTTTTGTTTTTTTTGTTTTTAATTGGGTTAAAAATTTTAATTATTTTTTAAAAGGTGGAAAATTTATAGTTTTTTTTTTGGGTTGAAAAAACGTTTCATTTAAAAGGGAAAAAAGAAAAAAGCTTTTTTAAATTTATTTTAAAGTAAAATTGAAATAAAATTTTAATTTTAAATTTTTAAACCCTTTGGTTTTTTAAATTTTTTCCCAAATGGGGTGTAATTTGGTCGGGGAGGGGTTATTTTAAAAGGAAAAAATTATTTTTTTTTCCTTTAAATTATCAAAATTAAAATCTTTGAAAATTAAAATTTTAACATTTTTTTTTAAAATTTAAATTTAAAAAACTTTTTTTTAAAAAAATTTCAATTAAATTTTTTTGAATTAGTTTTTTTTTCAAATTTTTTGGGGTTTTTTTTTTTTCAAACTTTTAATTTTGGTTTCGAAAAATTTGGGTGGTTTTAAAACCTTTTGGGAAAAAAAACCAAAAATTTCCATTTTTTAAAAGGGGGAAAATTTTTAAAAACTTTTTTTGGGAAAAATTTTTTTAATTAAAACCTTTTTTAAATATTTTCCAAAAAATTGCCCCAAATTTTTTTGGGGACCAAACCCCAAAAAGAAAAAAAAATTTTCCTTTAAAAGGGAATTTTTTTCACACTTTTTTGGTTTTCCTTTTAAACATTGAAATAAAAAAGTTAGAAATTTAAGTGTGGTTTTTATTTTTTTAAATTTTTTAAACTTTATCAAATTCTTAAGGGTTTAATGGTAAATTGTTTTTTTCCTAAAGAAATCTTTTTTTTTAATCCTTTTTCAAGGAGAATTACAAAAAATTTTAAAAACCCCCATTTAGAAAACAATCTTGGTTGTTTTTTAAAGTCTTTTCACCAAAATTTTAAGGATTATTTTTAAAACTTTTTGTAACGGCAAGGCCCCCCATTAAGCCGAAGACTTTAAATTTTTTTTCCTTTGGTTTTCCTTGAGCCTTTTTTAAAATTTTAATTTTGGGGTGAAAATAAATATTTTATTTTGGAACCCTTTTTTGGGTTTGCCCCGGTTTTTTTAAAAATTTTTTATTTTTAGAAAAATTTACCCCTTTGGGGCTTGAGAAATTTTAAACAATTTATTTTTCTTGGGTTTTAAAAGGGGTTTAAAATTTTGATATTAAGGATTTTTAAAAAACCCCAAACCCTTTTTGGGCATTTAGTTTTGGTTTTTTTTAAAAGTTTTTTAACTTTTTTAAATAGGGGTTTTAATTTTTTTAAACCTTAAAAAGTAAATTTAAATATTTTAAATATTAAATACCAAAATATAAACAAATTTAAAGGGTTTCAATTTTTCATAAAAACCCTTTCCCACTTTCCCAAAAACCCCTTTTTTATAAAAAGGGATTCCAATTTAAGTTTTTTTTTTTTTAAAAAAAAGGGGTTTTGTTATGCAGTTTTTTTTCAAAAAATTTTAGGGGTTTTTAAAAAGGTTTTTCTTCAAAATTCTTAAGAAAAAAAAAAGGTTTCAATTTTAAAAAATGTAACCCGAATGAAATTTTATAAAAAAAACAATTTTTTTAAGGGGAAAAACAAAAAATAATTTTCGAATTTTCCCCCCTTGTTATCCTAAAACTTTATTGTTAGGGTCGTATTTGTCATACGCTGGTATTTTGGTAAAAAAAAATTTTCTTATAGAAATGTCACTTTTTTTAAAAATTTCCCGAGGGGGTTTAAAAGGGGGGGGCCCTGGGTCCCAAGAAACCCTGCCAAATGCCCCCCGGAAAATCATATGAATCATTTTAATGCCCGCAAAAAATTCCCATTTTTTTTTAACTGAAAATAAAACTGTTTTAATCTATTTAAATTTTTTAAAAATTTAAAAAATTTTTTTTTAAAAATTTAAAACCCCCGTAGGGTGAGGGAAATGTTTAAAAAAAAATTTAAAAAAACTTTAAAATTTTGGTGGTTTTTTTAAATTTCCCCATTTTTTTATTGTTATTTTTCCCAAGAAAACCCCGTGGGGCTCTTTATAGGCGCAAAAACCTCAAAAAATTATCCGGATCAAAAGGAAAATGGGGGGGGGAAACAATTTTTAAATTTAAATTAAATTAAATTTTGAATAAATTCAATAATTTTAAAAATTTAATTAATTTAAAAATGAAAGAAAATGAGTAATACGCACCGTTTTTTACCCCAATCCGGGTTTTTGTCCCCCCCCCAGCTAAAGGACAAAAAACATGAAAGTCAAAAAATATTTCCAAAACCTTTAAAGGGGTTTGGGTTTTAAAAAGGGAAATTTCTTACTTTTAAAAAACTTCGGGAAAAAAAATATATCAATTTATGATTTTTAAATTAAAATTTTTTTTCTGTAAACCCAAAACCCGGTGGAAGGAAAACATAACCCTGAAAAGGACATAAGCCCGGCCCCTGAGCAAATTAGACATTTTAGATTCATTGAGAAGATTTTCCCCTGTTTCGCCCCTGGTTTATAAGTATATAAAAAATCAAAATATTAAATTTGGGGCCCAAAAAATTTATGAAAAAACTTTACCCCTTTTTTCCCTTTTTGGGTCTAGTTTTTGTAATCACTTTTTTTTCCAAAATGAACTTGAAAAAAAACTTTTAATTAAAAACTTTAAATAAAAATTTTAAAAAAAAGGGTTTTCATTTAAAAAAAATTGCTATAAAAAACCATTTAAAATTTTATTGTATTAAACCGGGCGAAAATAAAAACCCCGGGTATTTTTTAAAAATTTTTAAATACTTTTAAATTTTAAATTAAAAAACACAAAAAAAAAAAAAAAAATTTTTAAAAGGGTTGAACATTTATTTTTGGGGGCAACTAATGCTTTCGTATATTAGGTTTTCGGTTTAGGGTGCTTTTAATTTTTTTATCACGTAAACAGATAAAAATTTTAAATTTTTTAAAATTAAAAGTGAAATTCCATTTTTTAATTTTTATTTAGAGGGTCAATCATAAAATATTTCAAAAAAATAAAATGCCCAAGTGTATACAGTCTCTTGTAAAAAAATTTTTTCCTTTGAAGTCCGAAACCCTGAAAAAAATCGTTAAAAATTTTTCACTGCTTAGAACTCAGAAAGGGTTTTAGTCAATCCAGAAACTGTTGACTTGACGGTTTTTGGGTTTACCACTAATACAAATTTTGGGAAATTGGTCCAAAGTTTTGCCCTTTTTTGATCTCTCCTTGATAAAAAAGAACCTTTTAATACCCCATTTTCTTTTAAAAAACCACAGAAAGGTTAGCTCATTTTTTGAAATTACTGTTGACATTGACGGTTGTTGGTACACTAATACAATTTGGGAAATTTGGGCAAACTGATTGCTTTTTTTGGGTTCTCTCCTTGAAATAAAAAACCTTTGTAATAAAATCATTTTCTGAAAAAAAACCCAAACGTAAGGTTGCCCCATTTTTCGCAAGGAAACTTTGCTTTGGCGGTTTTTGGGTAAAATAATACAATTTGGGAAGGGGCCAAACCCTTGATTGCTCTTTTTTAAATTCCCCTTTGATATTAAAAAACCCTTTTAATACACCATTTTCTTTTGAAAACCCACGGGTAAGGGTTCCTCTTACTTGGGGTTACTGTTGAAATTTAAAATTTTTATTAAAAAAACTTTTGGATCCTAAGGTAAAACCCGGGTTTGCTTTCTTTTGATCTCCCCCCGACATAAAGAATTTACTTTGTAATACTTTTACCTACTTTTTAAAAAAACCGAAATTTTACGTTTACATTCATGATACGTTGACTTTTCCAGTTATTGTTAAAAAACACTAAATGGAACCCGAATGGCAAACTGATCCTCTCTTTTGATGGGAAGAAGCCCAAAATTTTAAAAATTATACTTTACGGTATAAAAAACAATGGGGAGGTTTGTTTTTTAAAACGATGGAACTGTTGGCATTTGGGGGCTTTTTTTAAAACATAATTCGATCCTAATTTTACAAATGGTTCTCTATTTTTTATCTCCCCTTCAATTGTTCAAAAATGGGCCCCCAAAGAAAAAATGGTTTTTTTTGGGTTAATTTTTCAACCAACCCTAGGGGTTTTTAATCTTTCGTTCTAAAAGTATGCTTTTGGTTTAACTATTCTATCAGTAGTTATTATTGATTATTATTTTTAAATTGGCAGAAAAATTAAGAGGTTAATGTTATTTTGTAGTTTTTTTAAAAAAGGGTCAAATATGTTATTATGTAAAAAAAAGGGGTTTTTATTTTTATGAAGTTTTAAAACTTTAAAAAAACATTTTTTATTTTTCCCCCCCAAATAGAAAAATATTTAAAAATGTTTAAATAAAAGTAAGTAGTGGGTTTATTTGAAATTCAAAAAAATTAAAAAAATGTTTATTTTTTATGACCGAAAAAAAAATGTTAGGGTAAAAAAAACCTATTAAATTTAAACGGCCCAAAATTTTGCCCTATGGGCTTTATTTTGGTAAAATTTAATTTTAAGGGAAAAAACCGAAACATTTTGTAGTAAAAAATGTTTATTATTAAAATTTACTTTGTTTTACATCTTTATTTTTTAATTTTGTTTAAATAATTTTTTCCGTAAAAAAATTTTTTTTTCCACAAAGTTTGTTTCTTTTTGAAAACAAACCCCTTTTTTAAAAATTTTTTAAAAGGAAAATTTTGTTTTAAAAATTAAAACCATTGATGCAAAAAATTTAAAAAATTTAAAGATACTAGTCTAACCTTGTTAAATAAATTTCTTCAAAGGGAACGAATGCTTTACCAGTTGGAAAAAACTAGGTTTGGAAACCAGGCTTTGATAGTTTAAACGACCCACAAATTTGGCTCCCAATAAAAAAAACAAAAAGTTAAAAGCCCCAAACGATTATCCGAATTGTCCTCTTCAGGGAACTGTTCTTTTGTTTTGAAAACCAATGTTAGGTTTTGGGTTTTATAACAAAAATGCTAAATGAGTTTGGAAAAATTATTGAAATTTTTTTCACAAAGGGAATAAAATTTAAGGTAAAAATATCAAAATTTTTTTTAATCCAAAAAATTTTTGATTTGGGTGTTCTGGTGTTTTTTTTAAAAACCCAATATTTTACTTTTAAAAGGGAAATTTATAAAAAAAGGTAATCATTTTTAATTTATTTTAAATAGCAAATTTATCCGGGCCAAATTTTTAAAAACCAAAAAAAAATAATTAACAAAAAACCCCTTTTAGTAAATTTTTTGTTGTGTTCATTCATGTAAAACATATGAATAAAATGAACCTAAATGTGTAAAATTTTTAATTTCCCAAAACTTAAATTTTATGAGGGCTGCATCTAGTATGACAAATCAAAATTTGGGTAAACTTGAATATGTATGATTTTGTATAATAATGTCCTGTCATTTTAATTGGGGCATGGGTTTAAAAATGTTTAACGAAAATTTTTGAAAGGGTTTGATGAGCGAAAATAAAAAGGGTTTAAACAAAAAAAATTTACTACAGAGCTTCTTTTTTTTAAATTTTTATAAATAATACAATGAATTTCAATGCATTTCCATTGAAATTAAAATTTTCTATCTTTTTTTAATTAAAAAAAAAATAATGTAAACTTTTTTATCAAAATTTTTTTGGGCCCCTTGTTTAAATTTTTTTTAACGGGGTTTTAAAATTTTCGGTTTAAAATTTAAAAGGGGGGGTTTAAAAAAAAAAAAAAAAAAGGTTTTTTTTTAGTAATCAATAAAAGAAAGTTTTTTTAAAATTCAATTTTACTTAAAAGGGAGAATGTTTTTCATGTAAATTAACCAAAAAAAAGACAAAATTTTTTTAAAAACTTTACTTTAAAATTAACAAAAAAATTAATTAAGGGGAAAGGTCAATAAAGGGGATTTTCCCTTTCCCCGGTTGAAACATTTTTTGAACAGTTTTTGCACGGGCCCAAACTAATTTTGTAAATTAAAACACGAAACCGTAGTAAGAATAAAAAATTTACAAAACTAGTTCCTGTTATTTTAAAAAAGGGTTTTTCCCAAACTTAAACTTTCAATTCCCAAACTGGAACAAATTTTTAAAAATTTCTAAAAAAATCTAATCAAAAGTTGTAAAAAAGATATTTTAAATCAAATGTTTCTCGTTCTTTTTTAAAACTGCGCAGTTATCGGAATTTTTCGAAAAAAATTAAAAAAAAGTAACGGGCCCTAAATTGGGTTTTTTAAGAAGCAAGCCCCTAAATAACTTCACGGTTACCCCAAGGTGGTATATCTTATGTTAGTAGTTTTTTTTTTTCCCCTTCATTAAAAATTTTGTAATTCCTTATTATTTAGTATCTAATTGTTTTCCTAACTCAACATTTTTATTAAATTTAAATAAAAAGGGTGTCCCCGGTTATGGGGTTTGTGGGAAAGGTTACGGTATTTTTCCAGTTGCTTCAAGCCTTTTTAGCTGTCCCAAATCTCCAGTAATAGAATAGTTTGTAAGTCCTCATGTCATACTCAACAAAATAGAAATCCAAAAAAATTTTTTTTAAAGTTTAAAATCTGCAATTTCTGCTTTTAAAAGTGTTTATAAAATAAAACCTAAAAACTGTTTTAAAGTTTTTAAAATACAACCCCATTTCTTGCATTTAAAAACGTTCCAGATTATGGATAAATAAAAAATACTGTCAAAATTTAAAAAATAAAAAATTTTCTTTAAAAATTTTATTTTCCAAGAAGAATGAATAACTCTTCATTTAAATTTTCGTTTCCTAAAAAAAAATTAAAAAATTAATATTTTGATAAAGAAAAAAATTTCTTTTAAAAAACCCCAAGCTTTTTATAGAATGTCATAATTTTGATTTTAATTTAAAAATTTATTGATTTATTTTTTTTTTAAAACCGTTATTGAAGGTTAAAAAAATTTTTAAAGGGGAATTCCAGGATGTGGGAAAATTTTCCCAATTTTTTTCCCTGTCATAGTTTTTCCCCCAATTTTATTGTTCGTAATATTTTTTGGGTTGACTTTTCCTTTTGGGAAAAATTAAAATTAGGGCAGGGAAAAAATTAAAAAAAAATGTTAGCATTTTTTTGGACTTTCAAATAAAGCCAGACAAACAGATTCGATCCCTTTTTCAAGAATATTTTGGCCGATAACCAAATCCTTGCACAAAAAATTGGGGATTTTTTGGGGGAAGTTCAAAGAAATAAAAGGACGGGGGGAAAGGGGGGGGGTTGGAAAGGGATAAGTTGAGTTTTAAATTAAATTTTTAAAAAAATTTGGGTTTTGTTGAGTGGAATGATTTTGGAAATGTTAAAGATTTCACAAAGGAAAACCCTTTACCATCAGTTTACTTGTTAGCTTTCCGGTGACAATAAAAACTAGGTTTAAAGTAAACCTTATTGGGGGTTCATGAGTTTCCTAGAAAAAAAAGGGTGAACAAAATTTTGGGTTTAGGCAAACCCCAATGAAACCCATAAAAAAATCTCTCCTCTCTCTCTTTTTCCCCCCCCTTTCCCCTCTCTTTTCCCTCCCACACAACAAAACCCCAAAACCCCAAACCCCCCACACACACACACCCCCAAAAAACCACCCCACACAACACACAACACACACACACAACAAAACACACACAACCCACACACAACAAAACAAAACCAACACACACACTTTGATTATAAAATTTTATTTTTGTTAAAAAGTTCCAGTAAACTTTTGAAAATGAAAGGAACAAAATTTAAATTTTAATTTTTTGAAAGAAAACCAAAAATTCTTTTAACTTAGTTTTTTTTTGGTTTTTTGATTTTATAAAACTGCTTTTTTATTTTTTTTATTTTTTTTTTTAATCCGTGAAAAATTAAAAACCTTTCCCCTTCTAAAGACCCTGAATGATATTTTATAGAAGAGGGGATATTTTTAAGACTAGGTTAAGTCCCCGGGAAAGGACCTTTAATTCTAACTTGGGCCTTTGGGTAAAAATACTTTTAAATTTAAAATTTTTAAATTTGTGAAATTTTTTAAAATCATACAAAATATATGAAATTCCCGGGAATTTAATATAATGTTTAAAATTCTTTAAAAAGGAATAAAAATTTATGATCTAGATTGTTTAATAGAAAAGATTTTACTTTTCGAAAAAATTACGAATAACTCATTCTCAAAATTTTAAGTACTTGCTATGCACAGTGCCTGAAAAAAAGGGCCCAATTTTGATTTTTTTAAAAATTACGGGATTTTCTTTTTCCGAAACCCTTTGCATTTATTGCTCAAGTTCCACCTAAAAGTGCGAAAAAAATCACGGCTAATTACACAAAATATTTTTAAAAAGCAAAAATTTTAATCGTTATGGAAAATTCAAAACCGGCTTATTTACACTTTTGTTTTTAAAAAAATTTTGACATTTTTTGTTGAAATTGAAAAAATTGGATATCGAAAAAGTAATTAACTTTATTCTGAAAACATTTTTTTTTTTGTTTTTTTGGGCTCGATAATAGTCTTTCAAAAAAAACCCCTTTGCCCAATTAGTATGTTTCAGAAGGGGAATTAAAAAAACCCAAAAATCCCCTTTTTGGTCCCCTAAATCCTTTTTTTGTCTCGGTACATGTGAAAAGATTAATCAATTTGGTTCAGAAATAGAGCGTAACGTTTTAGTATTCGATTAAAAATATTTTTTTTATCATTTAAATGAAAGTTCGCCCCAATAATTTTTTTTTTAAATTTAATTCCTTACTTTTCTTGAATATGACAATAGTTTTATAAAGTCTAAAAAGGGATTTAAAAAAGAAAAAAAAAGTTTGTTTTTTTAAATAATTTTTTAAAAACTGTTTTCCTTTTTGGTTTTTTTTCGACTACCGCTGTTTTTGTATTTGAACAATGGCCGGGGAAAAAATTACGCAACGGGCCCTTTTTTAAAACTGATATTTTGTTTTTCCAGAAGCTTAAAAAAAAGGGGCCCTTAACAATGTAAAAAATTTTTTTAATTTAAAAAGGGAAAAATAATAGCAAATTTACAAGAAATAGGGGGCATAATATACTGTTGATATCTCAAGATATCAGGGTTTTTTATATAGCCAAAAAAGTTTTTTGGTATATTAATAGCCAAATAAAAATGTTTTTTAAACTATTTGATAACAATCAAAGAAATTTTAATTAAAAACAAGAACATCAAAAAGATCATCCAATAAAAAAAAAATTTATGCTTTTTTTGTTTAAAGTTTTAGTGAACAAAGTTAAAAAAATAAAAAACTACAGACCTTTAAACCCTTAAGTCTCCAGTAACTTTGTTTGACTTCTGTTTACTCCCGAAAGTCATTTTGTTAAAATTTTCTGTGCCCCCCACTTACCGTAAAACCCTGCCGTTTTTTTTCCCGTTTAGGAGAAAAATTTTGCCCTGGTTAAAAACCCAAAAACCTTATCTTTTTTTAAAATATTTTTAAAAAAAATAATTGCCCAAAGGGTTTTTTTTTAATATTTTTTTAAAATTTTTTAAAAGAATTTTGGGGTTTAATTTTTAAAAAAAATTGTTTTTTGGGGAATTATTTTTAAATATAATAATAATATTTTTTTTAAGTTATTATACTAAAATTTTTATTTTTTCTTTTTTAAATAAAATTTTCAACAATGGGTGTTTTTTTAAATTGGGGCCCACTGGCTCCCATTCCCGTATATAAAATATATTATTTTCAAAAAAATTCCTTTTTAACAAAGGGCTTTAAATAAAAAAAAATCCTTTTTTAATTTTGAGTGTACTTAAAAGATACATGATTTTTTAAAAATTTAAAATCTTTTCAAATCAAAATCAAAGCAAAAAATTAAACAAAAAAAATTAAAATAAAAAAAAAAAGGGTAATTTAAAAAAAAGAAGGTAAAATGCATTACATCAAAAAAGGGGGGGGACTAGTCGTTTTCAAGAAAATGTCCCTTTAATTTATTTCATCGATATGAAAAAATTTGAACAGCAAGAAAAAGGAAAAACGGGATAATATAAAGGAGGTTAAAAATAAAACTTGTTTTACGGGTTCTAAAATTTCCTTTGGGAAATTCAATCCATAAACCTACTAATATGCTGTTCCCTTTGGGATTGAAAACCCAGTGGGCTAAATTTTTTAATAAAAAAAAAAGACTGCATGGGGTTGCAGCATAGCAGTTTTCCAGTAGCAGGGGTTCTCAAACTTTTGCAAATTTTTCTCGGGTTACCAGAGCAAGCTGGGGGGGAAAACGTGGCCCAGTAAAAAGTGGATTGCCGTAAAGCAACTCTGCCCGCCCGGTAAAAAAACCCCCACCTTTTCCTCAAAAACAGCTCCCCCAAACCCCCCCAAAGGACCCCCCCCCTTTTTTTTTTTTAAGTCGTTTGGGGCAGTTTTTAAAGCGTTTTGTTAAAATATTTTTTTTTTTAAATTTTTAAATCATATTTGAGTCAGAAATTGAAATTTTTTTTGTTAAAAATTAAAAGTAAATACTAAAACAAAAAATTTTTTTTTTTGTGAAACAAAAATATTAAATTGTGCAGTTTTAATTTAAATATTCAAAATATAATCCCCGAAAAAGCCCCGTAACCAATGGGGGGTTTAATTTTTCCTTGCCCATGTTAAAAGCCCAAAAACGTTCGGGGTGGTGCATGAAAAGGGCAGAATAATGTTGTGGTCAACCAAATAAATTTTTATGCATTAAAAATTTTTAAAAAAAACGAATGAGTTAGGGACCCCTTAAAAATTTTTTTTTTTAAGTACTTTTATACCCGGAAAAATTGGGGGAATTTTTTTTTCCATTGTGGGAGTCCAAAGGGCCGAGGGTCTAATTGTTGGTTTTGGGTTTGATTTTAGAGTTTAACCGGGGTTAAATTCCGGGTCGGCCCTTTTGAAACTTTTTTCAGTACCTTTGCCCTTGTACTTTATCGAATCTTCCCTTATTTTTTTTTAAAAATCCTCCAATCCTTGGCCCATGGGGGGACAAAAAAAAAAGGGGGCCCCCCTTTTAAAAAAAAAAAAAAATTTAAAATTTTTTTAAAAAAAAAAAACCCCAAAAAAAAAATTTGTTTTTTTTTTTTAAAAAAAAACCCCCTTTTTTTTTTTGAAAAAATTAAAAAAATTTTTTTTTTAAAAAAAAATTTTTAAAAAAAAATTTTTTTTACAAAAATTTTAAAAAAAAAAAAATTTTTTTTTGGGGGTTTTTAAACAAAACCCCCCCCCTTTAAAAATTAAAAACCCCCCCCAAAAAAAGGGGGGGGAAAAAAAAATTTTTTTCAAAAAACCTTTCCCCCCCCCTTTTTATTTTAAATTTTTTAAAAAAAAAAAACCCCTTTTAAGGGGTTTTTTCCCCTTTTTTTTTTTTTTTGGGTTTTTTTTTTTAAAAAACCCCCCCAAAAAAAAAATTTTTTTTTAAAAAAAGGGTTTAAAAAAACCCGGGGTTTTTTAAAAAAAAAAGGGCCCCCTTTTTTTTTTTAAAAAAAAAAGGGTTTTTTTTTTTTTTTTTAAAAATTTTTGAAAAAAAAAACCCAAAAAAAAGGGGGTTTTAAAAAAAAAAAGTTTTTTTAAAACCCAATTTAAAAAATTTTTTTAAAAAAAAAAAAAAAAATTTTTCCAAAAAAAATTTTTTGGAAAAAAAACCCCAAATTTTTTTTCCCCCCCCCTTAACTTTTTAAAAAAAATTTTTTGTAAAGGCCCCCAAGGAAAAAAAAGGGGTTGGGTTTTAAATTTTTTTAAAAGGGGGTTTTAAAGGTTTTAAATTTTTTTCCCCCCCCTTTTTTTTTTTGGGGGGGAAAAGGGGGTTTCCCTTTTCCTTTTTAAAAAAAAAATTTGGAAAAAAAAAGGGGAAAAAAAAAAAAAAGGGAAAAAAATTTTGAATTTTTTTTTTGGAAAACCTTTTGGGGGTTTTTTTTTGCCGGGTTTGGGGAAACCCCCAAAAATTTTTTTAAAAATTTTAAAATTTTTTTCAAATTTTTTTTTCCCGGGGGGGAAAAAAAATTTTTTTTTTTAAACCCTTTTTTGGGGGGGGGGTTTTTTTTTTTTTGAAAAAAAAATTTTTTAAAAAAAAAAAATTTTTTTTTTAAAAAAAAATTTTTTAAAAAATTTTTCCCTTTTTAAAAAAAAAAAAATTTTTTTTCCCCTTTTTTTTTTTTAAAAAAATTTTTTTTTTCCCAAAAAAAAGGGAAAAAGGGGGGGGAAAAAAAATTTTAAAAGGGAAAAAAGGGGAAATTTTTTAAAAATTTTTTTTTTTTTTTTTTCCCTTTAAAATTTTAAAAAAAAAATTTTTTTTTGGGGGTTTTTTTTTTTTAAGTTTTTTTAAAAAATTTTTTTTTGGGGTAATTTAAAATTTTCCCCCAAAAAACCCCCTTTTAAAAAAACCCAAAAAAAAACCCAAAAATTTTTCCCAAAAAAACCCCCAAAAAAAAATTTTAAAAAATTTTTAAAAATTTTTTTTAAAAAATTTTTTTTTTTTTTTTTTTTTTAAAATTTTTTTTTTTTTTTTAAATTTTTTTTTAAAAAAAAAAATTTTTTTTTTAAAAAAAAATTTTTAAAAGGTTTTAAAAAAAAAAAAATTTTTTTTTTTTTTTTTTTTCCCAAAAAAAATTTTTTTTTGAAAATTTTCCTTTTAAAAAAAAATTTTTTAAAATTTTTTTTTTAATTTTTTTGGGGGTTTTTAAAAATTTTTTAAATTTTTTTTTTTTTTAAAAATTTTAAAAAATTTTTTCCAAAAAAATTTTTTTTAAAAAAAAAATTTTTTAAAAAAGGGGTTTAAAAAGGGGCCTTTTTTCCCCCAAATTTTTTTTTGTGAAATTTGGGGGCCCCCCTTAAAAACCCCCCCTTTTTAATTTTTGGGTTGGGCCCGGGGCCCCTTTTCCCAAAAAACCAAATTTTAAAAAAAATTTTTTAAAAATTTTTTTTTTAAAAAAAAAAAAATTTTTTTTAAAAAGGGGGGAAAAAAAACCATAAAAAAAACCAAAAAAGGAATTTTTTTAAAAATTTTTTTAAAAAATTTTTTTTTTTCCCAAAAAAAAAAAAAAAAAATTTTTTTCCAAAAAAAACCCCCCTTTTGGGGGTTTAAAAAAATTTTTTTTTGGGTTTAAAAAAAGGGGTTTTTTTTAAAATTTAAAAAACCCCAAAACCCCCGGGGGGTTTTTTTAAAAAAAAAAAATTTTTTTTTAAATTTTTTTGGGGGGAAAAAATTTTTAAAAAAAAACCTTTTTGGGGTTTTTTTTTATTTTGGGGGGTTTTTTTGGGGGGTTTTTTTCCCCAAAAAAAAAAAAAATTTTTTTAAAAAAATTTTTTAAAGGGGGGCCCCCGGGGCCCCCGGGGGTTTCCCCAAAAAAAAATTTTTTTGGGGGGGAAAAAAGGGGTTTTTTTTTGGGGCCCCCCAAGGGGGGGTTTTTTTAAGGGGGCCCCAAAAAGGGAAAAAATTTTTTTTGGGGGGGGGTTTTTAAAATTTTTCCCCAAAAAAAATAAATTTAAAACCCCCAAACCCCCCAAAAATTTTTCCCAAAAAAAGGGGGGGGGTTTTTTTTTAAAAAATTCCCTTTTTTAAAAAAATTTTTTTCCCCCTTTTAAAAGGGAAAATTTTTTTTTTTTTTTTTGGGTTTTTTTTTGGAAAAAAGGGGTTTAAAAAACCCACCCCTTTAAAAAAATTTTTGGGTTCCCCCTTTTTTTTTTTTTCCCCCCCCCTTTTAAATTATTCCCTTTTAAAAAAAAATTTTTTTTTGGTTTTTTAAAAAAAGGGGGGGGAAAAAAAAAAAACCCTTTTTTAAAAAACCCCTTTTTTTTTTTAAGGAAAAAATACCCTTTTTTTTTCTTTCCCCCCCCCCCTTTTTTTTTTAAAAAAAATTAAAAGGGTTTTTTTTTTAAAATTTTTTTTTTTAAAATTTTTTTTTTTTTTAAAAATTTTTTTTTAAAAACAAAAAAAAAAAAATTTTTTTAAAAAAATTTTTTTTTAAAATTAAAAGGCCAAAAAATTTTTAAATTTTTTTTTAAAAAAAAAATTTTTTTTAAAAAAAAAAAATTTTTTTTTTTTTGGGGGGGTTTTTGGCCCCTTTTTTGGTTTTAAAATTTTTTTAATTTTTTTTTAAATTTTTCCCCTTTAAAAGGGGGGTTTTTTTTTGGGGGCCCCCCGGGAAAAACCCCCCTTTTTTTTCCCCCCCCCCCCTTTTTTTTTTGGGGGGGGGCCCCCTTTTTTTTTTTTTAAAAAAAAAAATTTTTTTTTTGGGGGGTTTTTTTGGGGGGGGGGGGGGGGGGGGGGGAAAAAAAAAGAAAGAGGGAAAAGGGGGGGAAACCCGGGGGGGGAAAAGGGGGGAGGGGGCCCCCAAAAAGGGGGGGGAAAAATTTTTTTTGGGTTTTTTTTTCCCCAAAAAATTTTTTTTTAAAAAAAAAAACCTTTTGGGTTTTTTTTTTTTTTAAATTTTTTTACCCCCCCAAAATTTTTCCCGGTTTTTTAAAAAAAATAAATTTTTAAAAAAAATTTTTTTTTTTTTACCTTTTTTTTTAAAACCTTTTTCAAATTTAAAATTTTTTTTTCCCAAAAAAGGGTTTTCTAATTATTTTTAAAAAAAATTTTTTTTTTTAAAAAAAAAAAAAATAAAAAAAATTTAAAAAATTTTGAAAAAAAAAAAAAAAAAAAATTAATAAAAAAAAAAAAAAAAGGTTTTTAAAAAAAAAAATTTTTAAAAAAAAAGGGGTTTTTTTTTTTCAAAAAATTTTTTTTATTTCCCCTTGGGAAAAAATTTTTTTTAAGGGTTTTTTTTATTTTTAAAAAATTTTTTTTTTTAAAAAAAAAAATTTTTTAAAAAATTTTCCCAAAAAATTTTCCTTTTTTTAAAAAATTTTTTTAAAAAAAAAAAAAAAAAAATTTTAAATTTTTTCCCCAAAGGGGTTTTTTAAAAAAAAAAAAATTTTTTTTTAAAAAATTTTTTTTTTAAAAAAAAAAAAAAAATTTTTTTAAAAGGGGGGGGGGGCCCCCCCTTTTTTTTTTAAAAAAAAAATTTTAAAAAAAAAAAAAAAAAAACCGTCATTGGGTTTTAAAATAATTTTTTAAAAAATTTTTTTAAAAATTTTAAAAAAAAAAAAAAAATTTTTTTTTTAAAAAAAATTTTTTTTTAAAATTTTTTTAAATTTTTTTTTTTTTTTTGGGGGTTTTTTGGTTTTAAAAAAAAAAAATTTAAAATTTTTTTTTAAATTTTTTAAAAAAAAAAAAAAAAATTTTTTGGGGGGAAACCCTTTTTTAAAAAGGGGGTTTTTTAAAAAAAATTTTTTTCCTTTTTTTTGGTTTTTTTTTTAAAAAAAAAAATTTAGGGGCCCCTTTTTAAAGGGAAAATTTTTTTTTTTAAAAAAAAAAAAATTTTTAAAAAATTTTAAAAATTAAAAAAACCCAAAATATTTTAAAAAAAAAAATTTTTTTTTTAAAAAAAAAAGGAAAAAATTTTTTTTAAAAAATTTAAAAAATTTTTTTAAAAAAAAAAAATTTTTAAAATTTTTAAAATTAAAAAATTTTTTTTTAAAAATTTTAAAAAAACCTTTTAAAAAAATTTAAAAACTTTTAAAAAATTTTTTCCTTTTTTTTGGTTTTTTTTAAAAAAATTTAAAAAATTTTTTTTTTTTTTTTTTTAAAAAAATTTTTTTTAAAAACCCAAAAAAAAAAATTTAAATTTTTTTTTTTCCAAAAATAAAAAAGGGGGGGAAAAAAACCCCTTTTGGGAAAAAAAATTTTTTTTAAAAGGGGGTTTTTTAAAAATTTTTTTTTTTTTTTAAAATTCCCACCCTTTTTTTTTTTAAAAAAAGGGGGGGTACCCCAAAAAAAACTTTTAACAAAATTTTTTTTTTTTTGGGGAAAAAAATTTTAAAAAAAAAAAAATTTTTTAAATTTTTTTTTAGAAAATTTTTTTAAAAAAAAATTTTTTAAATTTTTTTTTGGTTGGGGGGGTTTTTTTTTTTTTTTCCCCTTTTAAATTTAAAAAAAAAGGAAAAAAAATTTTTAAATTTTTTTTTAAAAAAAAAGGGGGGTTTTTTTATTTTTTTTAAAGGTTTTTTAAAAAAAATTTTTTTTTTTAAAAAAAAAAAATTGGAAAAAAAATTTTTTTTAAAATTATAAAATTTAAAAAAGGGGGGGTTTTTTTTTTTTAATAAACCCCTTTTTTTTAAAAAAAATTTTTTTTGTTTTTTTAAAAAAAAAAAAAAAAAATTGTAAGGGGGAAAAAATTTTTTTTTTTTAAAAAAATTTTTTCCAAAACCCCCCCAAAAAGGGAAAAAAAAATTTTTTAAAAAAAATTTTTTTTTTTTGAAATTTTTTCCCGGGGAAAAATTTTTTTTTTTTTAAATTTTAAAATTTTTTTTTTTATTTTTTAAAAAAAATTTAAAGGGAAAAAAAAAATTTTTTTAAAAAAAATTTTTAAAAAATTTTTTTAAAAAAAATTTTTTTTTTTGAATTTTTTTTAAAAAATTTTTTTTTTTTTTTAAAAAAATTAAAAAAAAAAAAAATTTTTTTTTTTTTTTTAATTTTTAGTTCTTTTTTTTGTTTAAAAATTTTTTCCCAAAAAATTAAAAAAAAATTTTTTTTTTTTTAATAAAATTTTTAAAAAATTTTTTTTTTTTTTTTAAAAAAAAAAAAATTTTTTTTAAAATTTTTTAAAAATTTAAAAATTTTTTTTTAAAATTTAAAACCTTTTTTTTAAAAAAAAAAGAATTTTTTTTCCTTTTTAAAAATTTTTAAAAAAAAAAAAATTTAAAAATTTTAAAAATTTTTTTTAAAAAAATTTTTTCCCAAAAAAATTTTAAAAGGGGGTTTTAAAACCCAAAAAAACCCTTAAATTTTTTTTGGGGAAAAAGGTTTTTTAAAAAAAAACCCTTTTTTTTTAAAAAAAAAACCCAAAAAATTTTTTTTTTTAAACCCCCCCTTTTTTTTTCCCCGGGGAAAAAAGGGGTTTTTTTCCCCGGGTTTTTTAAGGAAAAATATTTTTGGGTTTTTAAAAAAAACCCCCAAAAAAATTTTTTGAAACCTTTTTTTTTAAAATTTTTTAAAAAATTTTTTTTTTTTTTTTTTAAAGGTTTTTTTTTTAAAAAAAAATTTTTTTTTTTAATTAAAAAAAAAAAAGGGGGGGGGGAAAAATTTTTAAAAAAAAAAAAAAACCTTAAAAAATTTTAAAAAAAATTTTTTTTAAAAAAACCCCAAAAAAAAGGGGGGAAAAAAAATTTTTAAAAAATTAAAAAAACCCAAAAAAAAAATTTTTTTTTTTTAAAAAAAAAAAAAAATTTTTTTTAAAAACCGGAAAAGGTTTTTTTAAAAAAAAAAAAAAAAATTAAAATTTTTTTTTAAAAATTTTAAAAAAAATTTCCCTTTTTTTTTTGGGTTTTTAAATTTTTTAATTTAAAAAAAAAATTAAAAAATTTTTTAAAAAAAAATTTTTAAAAAAAAAAAAATTTTTTTTTTTTAAAAATTTTTAAGGAAATTTAAAAAAAAAATTTTTTTTTTTTTTTTTAAAAAAAAAAAAAAAAAAAAACCAAAATTTTTTAAAAAATTTTTAAAATTTTTTTTTTAAAAAAAATTTTTTTTTATTAAAAGGGAAAAAAAATTTAAAAAAAGGAAAATTTTTTTTTTAATTTGGGGGAAAATTTTAAAAAATTTTTGGGAAAAAGGGAAAAAAAAAAAGGGGGGGTTTTTTGGGCCAAATTTTTTTTAAAATTTTTTCCCCCTTTAAATTTTTTTAAAAAAAATTTTTTTCCCCCCCCTTTTTTTTTGGGGAAAAAATTTTTTTTAAAATTTTTTTTAAAAAAATTTTTTTTTTTTTTTTAAAAAAAAAATTAAAAAAAAATTTTTTTTTAAAAAAAGGGAAAAAATTTAAAAAAAAAATTTTTTTTTTAAAATTGGGTTTTTTTTAAAAAGGGGAACCCTTTTTAAATTTTTTTAAAAAAAAAATTTAAAAAAAAAAAATTAAAATTTTTTTTAAAAAAAAAAGGGGAAAAAAAAGGTTAAAAAAAAAATTTTTTTTTCCCAAAAAAATTTTTTTAAAAAATTTCCAAAAAATTTTCCTTTTTTTTAATTTAAAAGGTTTTTTTTTTTTAAAAATTTGGAAAAAAATTTAAAAAATTTTTTTTTTTTAAAAAAATTTTGGAAAAAAAAAATTTTTTTAAAATTTTTAACCAAAAAAATTTTTTTTTTTTAAAAAAAAAAAAAATTTTTTTTAAAAAAAAAAAATTTTTTTTTTTTAAAAAAATTTTTTTTAAATAAAAAATTTTTTTAAAAAATTTAAAAAAAGAATTTTTTTAAATTTTTTTTTTTTAAAAAAAAAATAAAAGGGGGAAAATTTAAAAATTTTTTAAAAAAAATTTTAAAAAAAAAAAAAAAAGGGGAATTTTTTTTGGGAAAAGAGGAAAAAAGGGGGGAAAAAAGGGGAAAAAAAAGGGGGGGGGGGGGGGGGGAAAAAAAAAAAAAGGGGGGTAAAAGGGGAAAAAGGGGGGGGAAAAAAAAAAAAAAAAAAAAGGGGGGGGGGGAAAAAATTTTTAAAAAAAAAACTTTTTTAAAAAATTTTTTTTTTTTTAAAGGGTTTAAAAATTTTTTTTTAAAAAAAAAACCCCCCCAAAAAAAATTTTTTTTTTTTTTAATTTTTTTTTCCCCTTTCCCCAAAAATTTTTTTTTTTTTTCTTTAAAACCAAAACCAAAAAACCCCCCCCTTTTTTTTTTTTTTAAATAAACCCCTTTTTTTAAGGGGGGGTTTAAAAAAAAATTTTTTTTTTTAAAAAAATTTTTTTAAAACCTTTAAAAATTTTTGTTTAAAAAAAATTAAAATTTAAAATTTTTAAAAAAAAAAAAAAAACCTTTTTAAAAAAAAAATTTTTTGGGGGTTTTTTTTTTTTTTTTAAATTTTTCCCCAAAAAAAAAAAAATTTTTAAAAATTTTTTAAATTTTTTTTTAAAAAATTTTTAAAAAATTTTAAAAATTTTTTTAAAATTTTTTAAAAAAATTTTTTTTTAATTTTTTTTAAATTTTTAAAAAAAAATTTTTTTTTTTAAAAATTTCCCCTTTTTTTTTTTTTTAAAAAAAAAAAAATTTTAAATTTTTAAAAAAATTTTTTTTTTTTAATTTAAATTTTTTTAAAAAAACCCTTTTAATTTTTTTTAATTTTAAAAAAAAATTTTTTTTTTTAAAAAAAATAAAAAAAAAAAAGGGGTTTTTTTTAAAAAAAAATTTTTTTTTTTCCCTTTTAAAAAAAAAAAAAAAAATTTTTTTAAAAAAAAAATTAAAAAAAAAATTTAAAAAAAAAAAAATTTTTTTTTAAAAAATTTTTAAAAATTTTTTTTTTTTTAAAATTTTTTTTTAAATTTTTTAAAAATTTTTTTTTCCCGGTTTTTCCTTTTTTTTTTAAAAACAAAAAGGTTTTTTTTTTAAAATTTTTTTTTAAAAAAAAAAAAAATTTTTCTTTTTTTTAAAAACAAAAAAAAAATTAAAAAAAATTTTTTAAAATTTTTTCTTTTAAACCCGGAAAGGGGCCCCTTTTTTTTTCCCTTTTTTTCCCCTTTTTTAAAAAATTAAAAAAAAAAAAATTTTTCCCTTTTTTTTTTTTTAAAAAATTTTTTTTTAAAAAATTTTTTTAAAATTTTTTTATTAAAAAGGGAAAAAAAAATTTTTTTTTTTTTTTTAAAAAATTTTTTTTTTTCCCCTTTTTTTTTTAATTTTTTTCCCCCAAAAAAAAAAAAAAAAAAATTTTTTTTTTAAAAAATTTTTTTTGGGGGGGGAAGGGGGTTTTTTTTGGGTTTTTTTTGGGGGCCCAAAAAATTTTTTATTTTTTTTTTTTTATTTTTTTTTTTAATTTTTTTGCGGGTTTTTTTCCTTTTTCCAAAAATTTTTTTTTTTTTTAAATTTTTAAAAAATTTTTTTAAAAATTTTGGGTTTTTTTTTTTAAAAAAATTTTTTAAAAAAAAAAAAATTTTTTAAAAACCCCAAAAAAAAAAAAGGAAAATTTTTTTTTTTTTTTTTTTTTTTTTTTTTTCTTAAAACCCATTTTTTTTTTTTTTAAAAAAGGAAAAAGGGGTTTTTTGGGAAAAAGGGGAAAAAATTTTAAAAAAATATTTTTTTTTGGGCCCCCAAAAAAAAAAAATTTTTAAAAAAATTTTTTTTAGAAAAAGGGAAAAAAAAAAAAAAATTTTAAAAAAAAAAAAAAAAAATTTTTTTAAAAAAAAAAAAATTTTTTTTTTTTAAAAACCCCCCCGGGAAAAAGGAAAATAAAAAAACCCCTTTTAAAATTTTTTGGGGTTTTTTTTGGGGGGTTTAAAAAAAAGGAAATTTTAAAAAATTTTTTTTAAAAAAAAAAAAAAAATTTTTTTTGGGAAAACTTTTTTTTTTTAAAATTTTCAAAAAAAAATTTTTTAAAAAATTTTTTTTTCTTTTTTTTTTTAAATTTTTAAAAAATTTTTTAAAAAAAAAAACCCCAAAAAAATTTTTTTTTTAAAAAAAAAAACCCCAAAAAAAACAAAATTTTTTAAAAAAAAAATTTTTTTTTTTATTTGGGAAAAAATTTTTTTTTTTTAAAAAAAAAAAAATTTTTTTTTAAAAATTTTTTAAAAATTTTTTTTTTTAAAATTTTATTCCCTAAATTTTTTTTTTTTCCCCCCCTTTTTTTTTTTTTTTTTCCTTTCCCCCTTTTTTTTAAAAAAAAAAATTTTTTTTTTTTTTTTTTTAAAAAATTTTTTTTTTTTTCCTTCCCTTTTTTTTTTTTTTTTCCCCCCCCCTTTTTCCCCTTTTTTTTTTTTTTGGGGCCCCCCCCCAAAAAAAAAAAATTTTTTTTTTCCCAAACCCCCCCCAAACAAATTTTTTCCCCCCCCTTTTTTTTTGGGGGTTTTTTTTTTTTTTTTTTTTTTGGAAAACCCTTTTTAATTTGGGTTTTTTGGGGTTTAAAAAAAAAAAACCCCCCCCCCCTTTCCCCTTTTACCAAAAAAAAAATTTAAAATTTTTTTTTGGTTTTTTAAAAAAAAATTTTTTTTAAAAAAAAAAATTTTGGGGGTTTTTTTTTTCCAAATTTTTTTTTAAAAATTTTTTTAAAATTTAAAAAACAAAAAGGTTTGGAAAAAAAGTTTTAAAAATTTTTTTTTAAAAATTTTTTGGGCCCCCCCCCAAAAAAAATAAATTTTTTTTTTTTTAAAAAAAAAATTTTTTTTAAAATTTTTTAAAAAAAACGGGTTTTTTAAAAGGGGGGGGAAATTTTAAAAAAAATTTTGGGGTTTTTTAAAAAAATTTAAAAAAGGAAAAATTTTTTTTTTTTAAAATTTTTTTTTTTTAAAAAATTTTAAATTTTAAATTTTTTTAAAAAATTTTTTTTTTTGGGGGGGTTTTTTTAATAATTTTTTTTAAAAAAAAAAAATTTTTTTTTTAAAAAAAAAAAAAATTTTTTTTTTAAAAAAATTTTAAAACCCCCCTTTAAACTGGGTTTTTAAAAATTTTGGGGAAAAAAAATTTTTTTTTCCCCAAAAAAAAAATTTTCCCCCCAACCCCCGGGGAAAACCTTTTTTTTTGGGGGAAAATTTTAAAAAAAAATTTAAGGGGTTAATTTTTTTTGGAAAATTTTTTTTTGGTTTTTAAAAAAATTTTTTTTTTTTTAAAAAAAAAAATTTTTTGGGGGAAAAAAAATTTTTTCCCCCCCTTTTAAAAAAAAAATTTTTTCCCAAAAAATTTTTCCCCCAAAATTTAAAAAAATTTTTTTTTGGTTTTAAATTGGTTAAAAAATTTTAAAAAAAAAATTTTTTTAAAAAAAATTTTTTTTTTTAAAAATTTTTTTAAAAAATTTTTAAAAAAAAAAATTTTTAAAAAATTTTTTTTTTTTTAAATTTTAAAAAAAAAAATTTTTTCCAAAAAAAAAAATTTAAAAAAAAAAAAAAGGGGAATTTTCCCCAAAAAAATTTTTTTTTTTTTGGCCTTTTTTTTTTCGGAAAAAAAATTTTTCCCCAAACCCCCCCCCCTTTTTTTTTTTTTTTTAAAAAAAAAAAAATTAAAAAAATTTTTAAAATTTTTTTTTTTGGGAAAAAAATTTTTTTAAAAAAAATTGATTTTTAAAAAGGGGTTTTAAAACCCCCCGGGAAAATTTTTTTTTTTTTAAAAAATTTTTTAAAAAAAAATTTTTAAAAAAAAAAAATTTTTTTACAAAAAAAAATTTTTTTAAAAAAGGGGGGGTAAAAAAACGGGGAAGGTTTTTTTTTAAAAAATAAAAACCCAAAAATTTTTTTTCCCCCCCTTTTTTTCAAAAAAATTTTTTTTTAAATTTTTTAAATTTTTCCCCCCAAAAAGAAAAAAAATTTGGGAAATTTTTTAAAAAAATTTTTAAAAATTTTTTCTGGGGGAAAAATTTTTTTTTTTTTTTTTTAAAAAAAAAAAAAAAAAAAATTTTTCCTTTTTAAAAAAAAAGTAAAAGGGGGAAAATTTTTTTTTTTTCCCCTTAAAAATTTTTAGTTTAAAAAAAAAAAAAAAAAAAAAAGGGAAAAAATTTTTTTGGAAAAAGGGGAAAAAAAATTTTTTTTAAAAATTTTTTTTTTAAAAAAAAAAAATTTTTTTTAATTCTAGGGGGGTTTTTTTTCCTTTTTAAAAAAAAAAAATTTAAAAAATTTAAAAAAAAAATTAAAAAAAATTAAAAGAAAAAAAAAAAAATTTTTTCCCCCCCCTTTTTTTTTTTAAAAAAGGAAAAAAAATTTTTTTTTTTTTTTTAAAAAAAATTTTTTTTTTTTTTTTGGGGGGTTTTTTGGGGTTTTAAAAAAAGGGCCACCCCCTTTTTTTTTCCCTTTTTTAAAAAATTTTTTTTAAAAAAAAAAAATTTTTTTAAAAACCAATTTAAATTTTTTTTTTAACCCTTTTTTTAAAAACCAATTTTTAAAAAAAAAAAAAAAGGGGGGAAAAAAAAATTTTCCCCAAAAAAAAAAATTTTTTAAAAAAAAAACCCCGGGAATTTAAATTTTCCCCCTTTGGGGGTTTTTTTTAAAAAAACCCAAAAAAAAATTTTTTTTTTTTTTAAAAAAAAATTTTAAAGGTTTTTAAAAAAAAAAAAAAATTAAGGGTTTTTAA
This sequence comes from Homalodisca vitripennis, assembly GCF_021130785.1. Lineage (NCBI taxonomy): Eukaryota > Metazoa > Arthropoda > Insecta > Hemiptera > Cicadellidae > Homalodisca > Homalodisca vitripennis. The sequence goes on along the minus strand of NW_025781907.1, from coordinate 5,441 downwards.
AAAAAAGGGGAAAAAAATTTTTAAAAAGGGGTTTTTTATTTTTTTTTAAAAAAAATTTTTTAAATTTTTTTTTGTTTAAATTTAAAAAAAAATTTTTTAAAAAAAATTTTTTTTTTAAAATTTTTTTTTTTTAAAAAAAAGGGAAAATTTTTTTTGGTTTAAAAATTTTTTCCCCTTTTTTTCCCCAATTTTCCCAAAATTTTTTGGAAAAGCCAAAAAAAAAAATTTTTTTTTAAAAATTTTTTTAAGTTTTTTTAAAAAAATTAAACAAGGGAAAAAAATTTTTTTTTTAATTTTAAAAAAAAAAAATTTAAAAAAAAAAAAAATTTTAAAAAAAAAAGGAAATTTTTAAAATTTTTAAAATTTTTTTTTTAATTTTTTTAAAAAAAAAATTTAAAAAAAAAAATTTTTAAAAAAAAAAATTTTGGGGGTTTTTTAAGGTAAAATTTAAGGGTTTTGGGTTTTTTAATTTTTTATTTAAAATTTTTAAAAAAAAAATTTTTTTTTTTTTTTTTAAATTTTTTTTAAGGTTTAAAAAAAATTTTTTTTTAAAAAAATTTTTTTAAAAAAAAAATGGAAAATTTTTTTTGGGCCTTTTAATTTTTTTTAAAATTTTAAAAAAAATTTTTGAAAGGAAAAAAAAATTTTTTTAATTTAAATTTTTCCAAATTTTTTTTTAAAAAAACATTTTTTGGGGTTTTTTTTTTAAAAAAAAAATTTTTTTTTTTTTTAAAAGGGGTTTTTTTTTCTTTAAAATTTTTTTAAAAATTTTTTTTAAAATTTTAAAAAAAAAAAAAAAATTTAAAAAAAAAAATTTTTTTTTTTCCCCCTTTTTTTTTTTCCCTTTAAAAAAAGGGGGAAAAATTTTTTTTTTAAAAAATTTTTTTTTCCTTTTTTTAAAAAAATTTTTCCCCTTTTGGGGGCCCCCAAAAAAAAAAAATTTAAAAAAAAAAAAAAATTTTTTTAAAAATTGGGGGAAAAAAATTTTTTTTTCCCCAAAAAAAAAAAATTTTTAAAAAAAAAAAAAATTTTTTTTTTTCCAAAAAATTTTTTTTTTTTTGTAATTTTTTTTTAATTTTTTCCTTTTCAATTTAAAATTTTTTTTTTTTTTCAAAAATTTTTTTATTTTTAAATTTTAAATTTTTTTTTTTTAATTTTTTTATGGGGGAAAAAAAACCCTTTTTTTAAAAAAAATTTTTTTAAATTTTTTTTTAAAAAATTTTTTTAAAAAGGGGTTTAAAAAAAATTTTTTTTTTTTTTTTTAAAATTTTTTTGAAATTGGGGGGGCTCGAAAAATTTTAAAATTTTTTTTTTTATTTTTTTTAAAAATTTTTAAAAAAAAAAAAAAAATAAAATTTAAATTTTTGGCCCAAAAAAAAAGGGGAAAAAAATTTTTTTTTTTCCCGAAAATTTTTAAATTTAAAAATTTTTTTTAAAATTTTTTTTTTGGGGGGGGGTTTTTAAAATTTTTTGGGGGAAAAAAAAAAAAAATTTTTTCCCCCTTTTTTTTTCCTTAAAATTAAAAAAAAATTTTTTTTTTTTTTAAAATTTTTAATTTAAAAAAAATTTTTTTTTTTTTTATTTTTTTTTAAAAAAAAAATTTTTTTAAAAAATTTTTTTTTTTTTGGGTTTTTTTTTTTTTTTTTTTCCCTTTTTTTATTTAAAACCCTTTTTTAAAATTTTTTTCCAAAAACCCAAAAAAAAAAAGGGTTTTTTCCCTTTCACCCCAAAAAAAAAAAATTTTTTTCCCCCCCAAAAAAAATTTTTAAAAAAAAAGGGGGAAAAAATTTTTTTTTAAAAAAAAAAAATGTTAAATTTTTTTCCAAAATTTTTAAATTTTTTTTTCCTTAAAAATTTTTTTAAAAAACAAAAAAATTTTTTTTTTTCCCCGGGGGGGTTTTTTTTTTTTTTAAAACAAAATTTGGGGGTTTAAACTTTTAAAAAATTTTTTAGGTTTTTTTTAAAAAAATTAAAATTTTAAATTTTTGGTTTAAAAAATAAATTAAAAAAATTTTGGTTAAAATTTTTCCTTTTTTTTTTTTTTAAACCCCAAAAACCCAAATTTTTCCCCAAAAAAAAATTTTCCCAAAAAATTTTTTTTTAAAAAAAAAATTGGAATTTAAAAAAAAAAATTTTTAAAATTTTTTTTTTTTTAAAAAAAAAACCCCCCCTTTTTTTTTTTTTTTGGGTTTTAAAAACCCTTTTTTAAAAAAAAATTTTTTTAAAGTTTAAATTTTAAATTTTTTAAAAAAAAAAAAAATTTAAAAAAATTTTTTTTAAAAAAAAATTTTTAAAAAATTTTTTTTTTAAAAAAAAAATTTTGCGAAAAAAATTTTTTTTTTAAATTTTTGGGGGGAAAAAAAAAGGGGAAAAAATTTTTTAAACCCAAAAATTTTTCCAAAATTTTAAAAAGGGGGAAAAATTTTTTTTTGGGTTAAAAATTTTTTAAAAAACCCAATTTAAAAAAAAAATTTTTTTCCAAAATTTTCCCCCCCTTTTTTTTTTTTTTTTTAAAAAAATTTTTTTTCCCAAAATTTTTTTTAAAAAACTTTTTAATTTTAAAATTTTTAAAATTTAAAATTTAAAAATTTTTTTTTTTTAAAAACCAGTTAAAATTTTTTTTTTTTTGGGTTTTTTTGGTTTGGGGCCCGGGGTTTTTTTTTTTTTAAAAAAATTTAAAAACCAAAATTTTTAAAAAAAAAATTTTTTTTTTTCCTTTTTTAAAAATAAAAAAAATTTTTTTTTTTTTTTTAAAATTTTTGGGGGGGAAAAAAAAAAAAAAATTTTAACCCCATTTTTTTTAAAAAACTTTTTTAAAAATTTTTAAAAAAAAAATTAAATTTTTTAAAAAAAATTTTTTAAAAAAAATTTTTTTAAAAAAAAAAATTTAAAAAAAAAAGGGGAAAAAAAAAAACTTTTTTTTAAAAAAAAAAAAAAAAAAAATTTCCCAAAAAATTCCCAAAAAAAAAACCCCCAAAAAAAAAAGGGTTTTTTTTTTCAAAATTTTGGGGTTTTTTTTTTAAAATTTTTTTTTTTTTAAAAATTTAAAAGGAAAGCAAAAATTTAAAAAAAAATTTTTTTTTTTAAAAATTTTTAAAAAAAAAACCCCAAAAAAAAAAAAATTTTTTTAAAAAATTTTGGGTTTAAAAATTTTTTTTTTTTAAAAATTTTTTTTTTTTTGGGGGGGGGAAAGAAAAAAAAACCCTTTTAAAAAAATAAAAAATTTTTAAAAAAAAATTTTCCAAAAAAATTTTTTTTCCCGGGGGGGGCCCCCTGAAAAAAAAGGGAAAAAAAAAAATTTGAAAAAAAAACCCCAAAAAAAATTTTAAATAACATTTCAGTACTTATATTGTTCTCATATAAATCTATAATAACTGGTATTGTTATTTTAAAACTGAGTATTGCAGACCATATCTATATCCATTATTATGTGGTATTTATAGATTTCATGACACAAGGGACAGTTAAACATTTTGAAATTTTTGTCCTCACATTCAGAAAACCTGAAAGACCTGCCTTTAAAATCCAGTAAATAACTGTTTCTGCTGTTTTATTCGAGTAATAAAGGCAATAGCTATAATTTTCTCTTCATTCTTTCTTATATGCTAGTTAAATATATAAGGTAGTATAGCGTCCATGGTATAGCAATCCCATCTCACTTATAGCACATTGGTGAACAATAGAAAAGTTCATAAAGAAAATGCTATAGTTTAAACTGTGAAAGAATACTAAACTTATCAGAAAACTTTTGATCTTGGAGAAGATGAAATAAAAAGAGAGGAATGGAGGAAAAATTAAATAACTAGCTATTTTCTAGTAACAATCATGACCATGCCATAATTATTTACAGCGTGATCTTCACATAAAACTTATATTTTGAACATTTATAAATAAGCAGGAACTGTGTTTTGTTAACCAATGAATGTTCTGAAAATTCAGATTGTTTATATATTTTAAACGTTTGTACTGAAAACGTTCAAAAATGCGAAAGCTAAATCAGATTGAATAAAAGAGTTAGATCCATTTGTAGAAACCATATTTCACTACCTTCAATAATTTACTGGTACAAACTGCTATAAAATTCAAGTTTTGTCACATATTAGGCATAATTGTACGGAAAACTGCAAAAACTAAAATCAGTTAAAAAAAGAGATAACTAAGACTATAAAACTACAAAATAGTCCAACAAAATATTGTTGTTTCACCGGAAAGGACTAACACCACATGAAAGTGTTCCAAAGTGAATGAGGAAATTAAGCATCTAAGATACTCGGTGAAGCCGGCTACCAATAAACCTCAGTGAACCAACGTCAAAGTTATAATTCCTGCCATTATAAAAATATCAAGCAACCTTTTTCTAAACACAAATAATCTAATATACAGGGTTAATAAAAAGTCTGGAGACCCCCGACTAATATTGTAACAGCTCACACGAGTAAAAACTAAACTCGCCACACATTTATGTTATATTATGAGGTACTTTTTGGGCATAATTACTGCTTCATTCACAAACCCAAAATGGAAGATTTTGGGGGCAGCTCAAAAATTTTAAATGTAAAGCCCCATCAGTGACAGTTTTAAGTGCCCCAAAAATTAGTTATTCTTATGTTGTAAGTAGTTTATTCTGGCTTATAACATTTTCAATTGGTTTAAGATAGGACCTCTAGTTTTCGTTCTTTGTTTTCTTTTCAGGGGCTTGAAAATGACAGGGGCTGTGGTGGGGTGCCCACAGTAAATCGGGCCCTATGTAAAGCTAAAATAGATATGCTGTAAATGTCTGCACATTACACGATTCTGCTTGTCTTGGGATATCCCGTTGATTTGAAATCATGGTCTACCTGCACGTAAAGAAAGGCTCTTTTATAATATACTGCTATACTAAAGGGTAGACGATACTATACTGTTAGATAGTATATGCTGGTCCTAGTCCAGTATGTAAACATGTCTGGATTATCAGTATTTAGTTTTTTATGCATGAATAATGCATATGTGCTTACATTTAGGAATACTGAAACAAATTCTACAATCTACAACTTTATAAACAATCAGAACAAACTAATATATTTAAACAGTATTTGATAAAATGCATGTCTGCTGTCCATCTTAATCATCATGATAAGGACTACATTTGATTTTTAATATACCTATTGAGTTAGTGCTACAACCATTCCGTTGTAACCTTCTTTCACTTTGACATTAAAGAAAATCGTATCCATAACGCACACGTACAAATCATGATAAAGCATAAAAAGTATATAACGCATTCTGAACAGCAGAGATACGTTTAATATGAAACTTCACTGGAGGCTGACATTAATGTCTCGTATAAATTCAAAGTGAATGTAATAGATATCATGGAACCTATTCGTACTGTATATAACTCCAACTGTTTCTCTTTTGCGTGTAGGTTTACAGACACATTGTATTAATATGTCATTTAA
>NW_025781906.1:0-28842 GCF_021130785.1 Homalodisca vitripennis | reverse complement strand
ATACGTGATGTGACGTAGGAGATCCGCACAGTGCATAGGTAGTCTAGTGGCATAGAGTATAAAAGAAAATAAGCTTATAGGAATAAAGCAAGTACCGAGCTTAGAAAAGTATACACAAAGCCTGTTAGATTAGATGTGAACGAATAAACTTGGCTTATGATTTTTTTATGTCTTAACTCTTAAAGGAATGTTTTAACATTACAAACCCCCGAACATGTTACGCAACATATCTCAACATAAGTTTGACGTCAAATTATGCAAACCGTTTCCAATTTTCCGCAACTACATTTTGTGAAAGAAGGTATGAAGTGCAAAACAGCAGTTAATTTTGTACAGAAAGAGGGTGCAGTTACTTTCATTTGTTCTCGAGTGTTGATTAAACGTGAACAGTTATGCTACTTCAGGTTTCGTGGCAATGGCAGACAATACTTCAGAGTTTGAGCTTCTAAAAATAAGACGGTGGTTGTTTTGGTCAAAACTTACGCTCCAAAACAGCATTGAACCAATTACTTCGGATGAAATATTACTGGCAAGTTTATTATGAAAGACGCGGTTCTGTAATATATTTACAAAGAATATCCCAAATCCACCGTTTTGAGAATAATAGCTAAAGTATGAAAAGCCATTGTTGCACATTAGTGGAATAATAACTGCATTAAGGTATGAACTGTAAACAGAAAAGTATCATTCATAAAATTTTTGTTTTGTGTGGTTTTATCACCGTGTAGAGAGGGATACCCTAAAAATTATAGAAGTTGACTTCAATATTGAACTATGTTCTTAAATCCTATTTGGTAATATTTCCTACGCAGCACTTTAAATTGTGTAGGAATACAATATAAATTTATATTTAATAGTAAATATAAAAAAACCTAACAATATATATAACCGGATGGCGTCATCACGAATTCTCTCCGGTAATCACTTATAGATGTGTTAGTTGGATAGTGATTAATTACACTTATTTCTTTTGTATTCTATGGTGTGCAATGCCAAATATGTTTCCAGTTAAACATTACATGTATGTGATATTTAATTTTGATAAATAATTTTAACACGTGGAATCTATTTTTCAATTAAATACAAGGAGAATTACTTAATGCATCTAGGAATAGTTTACGAATAAAGTATTAAAAGTTGTAGTTTAAAAATAAAAATATTGTACTTCAAGATACTTTCCGATTTGAGCGGTTATTCTTTTCATATTTAAATAACAACCGAACAGTGAAAAAACATCTCTGCAGATAATAAAAAACTCATGGATTTTATTGTTGTTAGAATCGGCTGAAAAAAGATTTTTTTTAATCTGAGAGTTCTTACACATCGTAAATTCAATATGTACCAAAAATAGAGACACATATAAAAAGTCTTTTGATCAATTAACTATATTGTGACTTCGTTTTCTAAAGCTGTTTGATAAAATGCTGTTTTTTAGTTTGAATGATATTTATTATCATTTTGCTCATTGTTGCAAGAGTAGCGCAACACATTCATTTTCTCTGGGGAAATCATTTAATTACTTTTTTGATTGTATATAGGTTATTATGTATATATTTGTGTTTTGATTTGTTAAAACGCGATGAATTAATGATGTAAAGTCAATGCATTATTTTAATTTCAATTTTTTAAACATCACTAGGTTTCATATATTTTGTTTATTGTTAATAGGTTAAAAAGACTCGTTTCTTTGTTCATTTTTCTTCCATTATAGAAGAGAACGCTTATGAACATGACAATGATTATATTTTCACATTTAGAAAGAACTCTGACCTATTGGAATCATATCAGTACAGATCATCAGATGGATACATTCCTGATAACGAATTAGATCATTGGCAAACAATAATGCTAAGCAGCACTAAATGAAATATTATTTCTTCGCCAGACCATGATGGACTCAAGAGTCATTGTTTAAACAAAGTTACTGGACAAAGAAACTAGGACCACAATTAACCCAGTAACAGCTATGAATTACAGTCCTCTAACAAAGAAAATTCGATGGATGAAGATATCGTCACTAACAACCCAATAAAAGATTCAAAGCCATCCCCAATATTTTTACCAGGTGTAAAAAGTGTTTCACAGATGATTGTCCTTGAATAATTTCTTTTTTCTAATCAGAAGAAAAAATAATTTTTATTATTTGTTTACATTACCTATCGAAAAAAGAATTCAAAATTTAAAAATATGTAACCCAAGTTGCGTAAAACGCCTTTGTTGTCAAGCGTTGAAGTTTATTCAATTCACTGTAATTTTCACATGTAACGATGTATTGAATGATTTAGTTATTTGAATTCATAGCTGTTACTGGGTTAAATGTGGTCATAATTTCTTTGTCCAGTAACTTTGTTTAAACAATGACGCTTGAGTCCATCATGGTCTGGCGAAGAAATAATATTTCATGAAACGTATATATATATATATATATATATATAATATATATATATATAATATATATATATATTATATATATAAACATACATCTTCTTTAAGAATGCAATTAATTAAGTGTGCTCAGCTTAAAACAAGCAAGACTCAGTGAGATTAGCCTCGTTGTAAAACTATTCGTTTGGTTATGACAGAGCCGAGAACAGAGACATTAAGTGCAGAACGAAGGAAGAGAGGAACTAATTGAGGGGCAAATAAATGCGGCAAATAAAAACCGATAAAAAGCAGAGGATGCGATCAAAAAGACCAAAGTCAGCAGCAGTGGGGCTAAGAAGAGGAAGCTGGAAGAATTGAAGAAGATGAAGACCTTTGGGTCTGGTATTGATACTGTTTGTCCCGAATAAAGACAATATATTTTTTTTGGCTTGATGTTCCAAAAAAACTTTAAAATTTCAACTTCAAATTTTTAAATTGTTCAATGCATTTCCTTGAAATTTTCATAACATATACCTTTTCAACCTTTTTTATGCATTACACACCAGCATTTACTGTACAATAACAATTAAAAATGCAATTTAAAAAGTATTTAATATTATTTATTTAGTTACAGTTATTTAATTAAAAAAAAAGAACACACACACACACACACACACACACACACACACACACACATATATATATATATAAACATACATCTTCTTTAAGAATGCAATTAATTAAGTGTGCTCAGCTTAAAACAAGCAAGACTCAGTGAGATTAGCCTCGTTGTAAAACTATTCGTTTGGTTATGACAGAGCCGAGAACAGAGACATTAAGTGCAGAACGAAGGAAGAGAGGAACTAATTGAGGGGCTGAAAGTTCATGGGACTGCCGTTGGTGGGGAAAGGACAAATGCGCTCCACGAGCAGCGCGGCAGGAAGCAATTGAAAATTCGAATGCGCGCAGTGTCTTCTTAAGAACCAACACAGTTTCCACATGAATGCGTTTTTTTCCAATTTAACAACTCCAAAATTTAGATATCATTCTCCCAGAGGGAGAATTTAATACATATTTTAAATTCCAAAATATATTAAATCAATATTTTTGCGTAAAATATAAACGTAGTGGAAAAATTCACTCTTTTTTTCAAAATAAAAAATATGTCACTCCCTCCGATTTTATTTCACATACTTACTGCAACAATTTGAAATCCAATTTGGAATCTATTGGGACTGATTATAAAAAGACCTAAAATTACTACTTCAAATGTTTAGAATTTCTCGTGAAATTACCCAAATGTATTACTCCTGTATTCATAAAGGGTATTTTGAAGGATTGTGACTATTATATTAAAAAAATATTACTTAATCCAAAATCGATTGCACCACCTTAACCTGGTCGGTAAGTCTCTAGAAGTTCTTGAACACGCCATGCCAATATAAACACTTGCATCCATATAATTAAATGCTATTTTACTCATCTGTGTCTGAATTGTTCAATAGGAGAAAATGAAACATTGGACCATTTTTTATTCATTGTCCTAGATGTACTTATGAAAGTGATCAAGCACGCAAGATAAATAATCAACAATCATACAAGGCTGAAAGAAAATAATCAAGGACAATGACCTTGTTGTATACTTAGAACTGAACAATTTCCTTAGAGCATAAAAAAAGAATTTGAAGAAAATAGCAAAAAATTACACACACGCACGATTAAATAATGTGCGTTAAAATGAATGGACGTTTATGTAGTCTTGGGGTTTTCCACCCGTGGCCTTTCTATTTTCTGGTTAGGACATTGGCTGGACGGGCCTTGGCAGATAAGACATACCTATACCTTACCTTCCAAAATTTATTATGCTCTATTTTCTCCTTAGAATGCTCCTTCTTTTACTAACTCTAGACGCTAAATACGACACAAAATAAACATAAAATGTTTGTAACTAACATCACAATGTTTTTGTTCACAATTTGTTTTCAAACCCCTGATCTCGCTAGATATCACACCAAATACTGACACTAACCAGAATCTTATACTTTGAAAATAAAAAATGAAGAGTAACCAATAAACAAGTGAACTTCGCAGCCCCATGGATAAAATCCTTGCTGCCAAATTGTTGGCAAAATAAAATAATTAAATAAATCGCTGTGGCTATATGGCCGGCTACCGTCTGTAGATTAGACAGACGGGCGATGAGTGGTGACGTCAACCGTGACGTAACGAAAGGGCAGCCATAACTGTCACCTTTACACCACTGCCTTAGAAATATAAAAACACAATTTGTAGACTATTTTATTAATTGCATATTATGCATTGCTAATGTATTGAACGGTAATGTAATAAAAGTGTACGCTTAAATAAATTAAAAAGAAGAAATATACAACTAAAGAATTATGGTTGCCTGTAAAGTCGGTTTTACGGGCGAAGATTTTACGTGACAACGTCTTTTTCTCGGTAGAATATATATTGATATGAATATTATTAAATTGCACAATAGGAACAAGGAATTGAATGAAAATAAGAATTGCACAAATTTTAAATATAGAAATATATGTTGTTTACTAAAACATTGTACATAATTTGAAATTAATTAAAATTTGTTATTGTAAATGGTAAAGTTGAATAAAACATTTACTAAAATTGGAATTTGAAATTCTTGCTAAACACAGTTAAATTCTAACCCCGCGCGTGGTGATTGGTCGGTTTAGTTCGTTTGTTTGGTCGCACTGTTATGACAGGTTAGAGGTTATAATTTGTTATTTTAAATGTTTGACTAGCAATACGCGCTGTTTCTTCTCAATCGACTGAATTACGATTGATTGCAGAGTGATTTAAACTAATAATTTACTTAACACTATCAACATTTGTCAATAGTATGACATAACCTATAAACTCAGTTTCTCAACTTTTGTGTCAATATAACAATTAATCAATCAATCATAGTTTACGATAATGAAATATCAGTGTACAATTATTTACCTTTATTGTTGTACAGTTGTCAATAGTATGACATAACCTATAAACTCAGTTTTCTCAACTTTTGTGTCAATCTAACAATTAATCAATCAATCATAGTTTACGATAATGAAATATCAGTGTACAATTATTTACCTTTATTGTTGTAGTTGTTGTAAATGACGAATCTAAGCACTCCACATTTTCACGAATAAACATAGTTATCTGCTTTATCCCGTGCGGCGGACCCACAGTTATCTGCTTTATCCCGTGCGGCGGACTCACTGGACGGGCATCGTAACGTTACCGGGCGTTACACTTTTTCATGAGTGACTCCGAGCCGCAACCTAATTTAAGACGTTGTCACGTCAAAAATAACCATGTATTAAAAAAATATATATATTTGTAAATATTTGTATTTTACAAATATTTTACAAAAAAAAAATAAATAAAAAAAAATTATTTGTAAATATTTGTAAATATTTAACAAATATTTACCAGAATCTACACTTCGTGGTTTATTAAGATATAGTTTTGTTTCTCGCAATTTTACTGGAATGTTTCAATTAATAGTCACTAAAAGAAATCATCATTAATGATAAATAATTTATGTCATATTAAATATGTATGTCATTTAATAGCATAAAAAACTGGAACATTTGTTTTATTTACTAATAACACTCAAATGGTTATGATTTCATTGTATATTGTATGTAAGTGGTAAGAGGGAAATTAGTCTCTCGTCTTGAGATATTTGAAAATTAATTCTTCCATTTACCGATTAAAAATAGTTTTATTATTAATCACTTATGTATTATCGGACTTAAGCAGGACTGTAGGTTCTTATAGAAGGGATATTGGTACAGTTTAAAGTATATAGCAAACCTCGAATCACTTATGCTTAATTGAATATGGTCCGTATTTTCTTTATTATTGATATAAGTTTTAAACTGGTCAAAAGAACTAAACTTTCTACAACCCGCTATTTTAATAACAATGCACAGTGCTAGAGCTACTTCAAAACCTTTTGCGTCACAGTCTGTGACGTCATAGTCGTTCCCGTTCTTTGAAACCAAGACCGGTGACCGGGCATATAGCCACTCCGTAAATAAATATAGTCACGTGTCACGTCTAACTTAGTGGACGATGAGTTACGTGTTGTGTTGATGCGAAAATTCAAAAATCCGCTTCAACGTTTACAGTTTGTTTAGTAGCGGGAAGCTCTAAAGCGGAGAACCTAGGTGCGTAACGCATAAATTTCCTATTGAGGAAAAAAGCTGATGTGTTTGATTGGTTAGGTAAAGCTGTCTTTTTAAATCTTCATATTGTTACTAAGCACATAGCGTGAAGAGTAGTGTATGCTTGAATAATAAATGTTCATGTATTCATAATACTAGGTACTGTAATAATAAATAAATGCTGTAACAGCCCAATTGTAACCATAATTTGTCCTTACTGACTTGATCTAAAATTTCGGTAAATGTGCTGCAAGTTACAGCAGTATATATTTGGTGAGGAAGTGCAACTTACTCTACCCAAGTACTTATAACCTTACCTTACATAAATTGGGCTTATTTTTAGTTGTTTTTTTCTTAACTGATAAGAATAGTTACAAGTTAGTAGGTCCATGGTATGATGGGGGTTAGAAATACACTAACCCCGGTTTTTTGGAGTTTTTACACCTTGCATTAAATGTATATTATTTAATAATTAATAGAATAGACATATTTACTTTACACAAGTTACCTAAAACGATCTAAAAGCACTTTCAGTAATTTCTTATTGACCTAATAGTGTACTTGGAGGCCACTATTAAGGAGGACCTAAAGTAAATACAATAGAAAGAACACACTTTATATGACTTACTGTGAAAATTACTTGTCATGACGATTAGTTTTTGTTTTTTCCTTGTTGAAAGAAACTATGTCAGCGAGAAGGGGGCCATTGTGTCCATATCTACTATTTTGTATTAGGCTATGTAAGTAGGTAAATACATAGGTATGTACTAAACATATTAAATGTTAATGTGCACTCACGTTATCTTAGCTTTAATTTAGGTACTATTGTAAGTGATCGCCAGAAGTGTAGGATGGCCAGGGGCGTTTCTGATTGGTACTTTCCCGACCTCAGATCACGTGCGAGACATTGAAAAAGTTGGACAATCTGAGTCTGATGTGATCTGAGGTTGGAAAAGACCGATCGAAATGCCACTGGCCATCTATGGCCAGGATTCAGTGGCACCTCCACGCACTTCTGGCTGAAAAAGAAAAACATCCCTCGAGATAGTTCTCAAAAGCAAGAAAAGATCACTAGTAAAGGTTATCATTAGCTTTGGTACTGTAACGTATTTTCTGATGACCTAATCTTAATCTATTTATATTGTATAATAAGAAGTAATAGATATGGGCATAGTGGACTCATTTTCACCGACATCGTTTCCTTTAGGAAGGTAGAAAACAAGAACCGATCGTCATAATGACATGTATACATCATATAAAATCTGTTCTTTCTAAAAATTTAGTTTTCTTTAGGTTCCCAGTAAGAAATCTCTTCCAAAAATAGTGGCCTCTGGATAATACCAAAGTACCATATACTTTCATTTCCACTTAAGAAGGTGTTTACAAACTAAACTTGCACAAATATTAACACTAGATCTGGTGTGGCCACATTTACGTGTTACCACGATTGCCTTCTGGATATCTGGTACCCCCAAATGTGAGGCTTGGGCTAGTTCAATCACTTAAAAAAAAGGGGTAGAGTATGATAAATAGACTCGGTTTTTAAAAATATCGTTATTAACAAACAATATTATTTAATCATTATCATCGATATAACTAACTGATTAATTACTTTTAACAGTATATTTATGTATACAATCTATATGTACATATGTATATGTATATTTATGTTGTCTGTATCAACTGTAAACACTTTTTCAGATAAAACACTTATTTGACTTTTGAATAAGTGACTTTGTCTTAGTCAAAAATGACAGTGAATTTGAGAAAACTTAATGAAATTGCTTTAAAAGCTGATAAAGTGTTTGTTTTTCTTGGCTTTAAAGTGTAGGTCCGATGCCAAAAAAACCCATTATGTGAACAATAATCACAGACATGTGGAAGGCATATTTTGGGTCAAGTGAATGTGTTTTTTTATATTTTATCATCTACTGTAGTGAAAACTTTTTAGATCTGCAACTGGTGCTAATTAATACTTACCTATAGACAGTCAAAAGCTCATGGAGACAAAAGCTTGTGAAACTAAGTTTAAAAATTGGTATACCAGCCAATTTAATTTTAGATTTTCTCTTTGAGTATTTGTATAGAAGAAAGGTGCAGTTTTCTGGAGATGATGCTGTCAACCACTTCTTGAAATAGTTCTGTGAATTTCCAATTTTATATTTTAAATGTTTGTTATGTTGCTATCATTTCGTTATTATTTATGAGTTTTTCCTATATCCTATTCTAATTGTTTGTTTGATTGTAATGTTTTATTCTTTATCAGATTGTAACTGTATATATTAAATAAATTATTTTAATTCATCCATAATCGTTATTATGATTATAGATATGTTGAGGCCGAATGATAGTCCCGTATTCAATATTCGATTATTATATACCAACGATTATAATTGGTTCATACACATCTACCCATGCCTCTTTACTAAGTAGGTGTAGGTGTACTGTGTAGGTGTTAGTATTCGGAGATTCTCATTGCAAAAAATTGTGTCTCATCGAATAGGGACCTGTAGCTTCATTTTGTTTTATCAGTACTGAGCAGATCTGTCCTGTGTGGTGTGAAATGAAGGTGTTATGGATTGTAACTGTAATCCGACTAATACTATTTCCTTCAAATATAATAATATGGAATGCTTGCACATTTGTTGCAATTAAACTTAATAACTACGCTTGATTTGTGGTGTCTATTTACTTAGAAATCAACAGATCAATTAATTCCGTACCTTAATTCTTCCTATGTCCAATTAACATATGTACCCAATACTGATTGCAGGTAATTTCAATTTATTTACCTTATGGACTGGCAGGATTGTTAGTTTTACTAATATCATATAAGTAAATAAAATACTAAATGAATGGGTATATGCTTTTGGATTTGGTAGTGACTTTTTTTAACTCTGAAAAACCCATCTGATTATTTTAGAGGAAGAATGTCACCACCCTGCTCTTGAAGTTTAATTTTTTGACTAACTTTGTCTTCTTGTTTGTAAACAGGTATCTTTTCATAATAGAAAACTCTCAAAGGGGTATATGTTACAAAGTTGTAAGACAGGAAATCTGGCTGATATATGGAATTGTTGTCCAATGGTCATTCAGTCATCGATAGCCAAACTCTGAAGCATTGATGCTCAAAAAACTCACATTTAAGTTTAAGAACATAACAATTCTAGAACAGTGTGGTTTCTGCTGAGGAAGGTCAATCACTGACAATCTTGTGACATTGTAGAAACATATTTTTTCGACCTTTTTAATATGGCACATAGTAGATAACTTTTACATGAATTTTTCAAAAACATTTGATTCAGTTAGTCCTTGACACTTATTTGCCAAGCTTTCAGAGATTTGACATAATGAGTTCTGTGATTCTTTCTGGGTATTGAGTATCTCACAAGTTGTACTTTCCAAGTAAGATTAGTTGGCTGTTTCTAAACTGATTCTTACCCTTCATTGTGCCTAAAGAATCTGTTAGCCCCAATTTTGTTTTCACTGCTAATTAATAATATTGCACTTTATACCTTGGGATCCAAAATCTTCGCTTTGCTGACAATGCCAACTTTTACACAAATGTTTACAAACTATCAAAGAGTATTACGCTGTTCAATCTACCCTTAGTTACATACCTAGATGATTCACTTTTAATTAATTGTGAATAATTTTTCAGTTTCAACATGACCTCCATTTATGAGTATTCAGAAGCAGATTTTGTTTATATAACACAATGGAATAGTGATGAAATGACTCACTTTGATGAGCTAGTAAAAAATAAGTGGCATACCATGCACGAAGAAGGTGGTTATTTCAGATACAGATTAAAAATGGATGGATCAAAAGTTCTCCCTGGAAAATATAAATATTTAGCACAGGTTTGTTTTATTTGCAATTTACATTTAATAGAGGGCTACACAGATTGCTTCAATGATCACACTGGTCTCTGATCAGGCCTATATTTATTTCATAAGGTTAAATCATCATTATCATATTATTGAGAGATCATTAATGTTACAAGAAGAATTATGAATTTAGTAATATTATATTGAGAGCCAGCTGTACTGGCAGCCATCTTGATTATAGTCCCATAAGAACAATGTTAAACCTCACACACTTTTACAACTTTATTGTCTGTCATAGAAGAATAGGATATGTCATATTAAAAATACTTAAAAATCTCATCTTAAGATATAATTCATGTGTATTCAAATAAATCCTTTTATTTCATCATCATTTGAAATACTCTAAAAGTATACACTTTACAGAAAGGTTTATTTTTTAGTTCATATTAATTATATCTTTAAAATAAGACATATCCAATTATGCAATGATACCAAATTAGATCATAAGAAGTGCATGAGTTTTAAGATTGTCATTATGAGGGAAAACTCAAAGTTTTTTCACTACAACCAACTCTTAAAAAGCAAGTGAGGTATTATAAATTTCAGTAACCAAATGTCTTAAAGCTAGAAAAACTACAAACTAGTATATTAATGTGTTATTTAGTTTCTGAAAAGCATATTGTAGGCTAAAAAAAGTTAATGTTAGTTGACCATCTTAACTTTTATGATTTCCTGACCTAGATGAGATTCTATTATATGGCAACACTTTTTTTGTTATACAAATTAAACTTGGTTTGCTAATAACCAAAATCTAAAACCTCTGTTGCACTTGATAAACCCATCTTTTATATCAAGTATTTTTCCAGACAGATAAAATTGTAAAGGTAATTCAGATACACAAAAGTGGAGAGATCATAGATATTGCATTACATACTAGTATCATTGCTCTCTTTTGTATCTATGATATATGAACAGGTTATTTACATTAGATTAGTGAAATACTTTAAAGAAAATCAACTATACTCTTCTTGTAAGCATGGTTTCCGGTCTGGAAAAACAACAATAACAGCAGTAATTGAGTTTGTTGAATTTGTTATTAATTCCATGGAAAATAATTAAACTTTTTTAGAAGTTTAAATGGATTTGTCTAAATCATTAGATACTGTATGTTATAATCCATAGTAAGCAATTAGTTCAATGGGAACACAAAAAACATTAAAGTGTTAGGTCAATTCAAAATTGTATTGTTTTAACTATAATTTGAAACTCATAGAACAATGTAAAGTTGTTGGCAGAGCCGATTTTTTGTGTTTTGTTATAATTTTCATTGAAGGTATACTTAAAATTTAAAAATTGGTGACAAACAGAAAACAGGTTACAAGTAAGGGTTTTTTGATTATTTTTGTTCATACCATCATAATAAATATAATTTTTATCCATGATTTATTCACTTATGAGCAATACATTTTAATTTCACTATGTTTTGTAATAGATGTTTATGATTTTGATAAACTTTTGTTGTTACGTATAAATATGACAGGAAACTAAAAAAATGAATTGCTGAGGTACCATTACTTAGCACCATAGCTTGAGTCAATTGTGTCCTATGCACAGTTCCCTAGCCTTCTTTTGGCCTGCCTCTTTTTCTGTCTGGCTGTTTTTTTTTTCAATCCTGCAGTGGTTTGGATTGAACACAAATTCAGTTTCTGTTAATTTCCTTCATTTATGTCACTGTATTTTTTCCCCAACAGGTACACAACATTTTTCTAGCACTTTACACGTATCAGTTTGTCCACTGTTAAATGTTGCAATAGCAGACCTACACACCTAAACATCATACACACCTAAATGATAGGTTTTTATTCCAATAAATTCAGTTTTCGAAAGTCTTGCCTAGATGATATTATTTACACTCTTGTTTGGCTTTTGTGTTTCCCATGTAGCCTCTTACTGAGCAATTCTGGTTTAAAGAGGCTTTTGAAGACAGATTTTATAAATTCCATTGTAGGAAAGGGAATAAACTTTCTGTGTTTATTGGAGCCTATTTCATTTTTTGCTACCTCCTACCTGTGCTGCTGTTCTCTTGTGTTTTTGAGGTTGTGTTCTACAGACATTAACAAAATAGTTTTTATAAACATGTTATGATAATTAAAGAGTTATATATTGCATATGGAATTGTTTACAAAAATATCTGCAACAAGTGCAATTATGCAAAGTAATGGTTTTTTTTTATACTTTCGAGTCAGTCCCTGACAGATTGTGTTAGCAACAGACCCTTTATTTGACGGACACTACATCACTTTCATCAACAGAAAATAACGAATTATTCTTACTGCAACCTTTTCATGACTATTTCATCTTCTGATAGATCTATTTGGTATATTCCAGTAAAAAGTTTTGAAGATGAGAGTTTTTCCCTTTACTTATTGTAAATTCAACAATAAGATTAGTCCCTGGGACAAGCTTCTGTAAAGTGTTCAACTCGTTTGATAACATTTTGTTGGCAGCATAAGGCACAAGGTCTTTAAAATGCTTCTTGTACTTAGCAACTTTTCTTTCTTATTCAATTATTTTCTTCTTTTGGATTTCAACTGTTCTATAAGCTTTTGGTTTGTCCCTTCTAATATTTTTCTGCCCTCAGGGGCGGTCTTACTTTCAAGGCCGTACGGGTAATGGCGACCCCGAGGTACCCTAGCTAATGCTCCAGATCCCTTCTCTTCTTGTTCTGGAGGCCTATGGCTGGCACACTTTTCTATGTGTCAGCCTATCTCTCTTCTTCACTCTCTTCTATCTGAGGTAAAGTTCCTCAACTCTTCGATCTAGTTTCCCTTTCATTTCTCCCACTAGGGGCCAAGCCACGGTGGAACAGCGTAGGCCAGGGCTGAATGGCTGGTGGCAAACCAGTCTTTACTATGCGGACTCTGGACACCGGCGACCCTCCAGTTTAAAAGCAGCTTACCCAGGCATGCGGGGCTCTGTCTGGGTGGACCTTCCATTCCCTAGCTTCTCGTGGGAACAACATGGAAAAAAAACAAACACAAAAATCAAAACAAACCAACCCTTGAAACAGTTCCTGAAGCTGTTTCAAACCTACCTCTTCCTGCTGAGGTAGCTCCTGAAGCTACCTCGCACATACCACCACCTGGCAACACAACTCAAGAGGTTGTTATGCCAACATCCCTACCTTCTCCTCAACAAAGTGCCTTAGGAACACAGGAGGTTCCATTGCACACTGAAGCTCCCATACATGGCAAGGCTTTATCTGAGGAAGGCAGCACAAGCGCTGAGGAAGCAAAATCCCTTCAAGATATAGAAGATCAGCTCCTCAACAGCCCAAGCACTCCCAAGTCTACAGGTACGCTGGATGATGCCACAGAGCAACTCGGCAACCTTAGAATGAAGAGGCCCAATCTCACCACTGCTCAAAGAAGAGAAGCACTAAAGGCTAAACTTCTCGAAAAGGGTGAAGCTTTTGACCCTTCCAAGTGGAGGAGGGGGAAAAAGAAGAGGAAAAAGAATCAAGAACGGCAGGAGGTCTCAACTCCGGGCCCAACTGCGGGTGCCAAGGCGGGGGTGGGGTCGGCCAGGCGCCCCAGAGGCACTTTGGTCACCCCGCCCTCCGCGGAGGGACCCGCAAAGAAGGCTAGGAGGGAAACCCAAAAGCCCGAAGCCCACGATCCCGAGGCCTCTGGTAGCACACCCAAGGCTACCTACAGAGAGGTCGCAGCAATCAAAATGGCCATAGCCCTCGAAGGCTACCCGGAAGCGAAGCTAAGTGCAGAGCAAGGAGAAGCCATCGAGGACGCAATTATGGAAGAAATCCAACCCCTGGAGGATGGTTCCGTTCCATCGTTTTGCGGGCACCTACCTAGAGAAAGGTGTTTTAATTGCTTCCTGCATCAACGAACACACCAAACGTTGGCTGGAAGAAGTTATTTCAAAGGATAAAACCTCTGGGAGATGACATCTCTCTGAGAGTGGGACTGCGTAAGGACATCTTGAGGTCCACTAGGGTGTTTTTCAGAGCTCACCCGAAGCTTCTGAAGAAGACACCTGAAAAGGTACTTGAGATGTTTAATAAGCAGAACCCCAACCTGAATGTAAACGAGTGGAAAATCCTTCCATCCAAGCCAGACCCGAAAGGTTACGGATTCGTCTGCTTCCTGGACGAGGTCTGCTACAAGGCTGTGAAGGCTTCCAACTGTAGAGCCAACTTAGGACTCTGGCAGGTCTCAATTGTCTCCTCGACAGTCAAGGACAATGCCACGAGTTCTACAAATCAACCTCCAGCACAGTAGAGCTGCCTCGGCAGCCTTCTGCCAGTTCTTCCTCCAAGAGGGATTTGATCTGGCATTGATACAAGAACCATGGCTTCACCAAGGGAGAGTGGCGGGCCTAAATGAAACCAAAGGTAAGTTAATTTACTGCACCTCTCTAAGGAAATGTCAGAACCTGCATCCTGTTGAGGAGAGGCTTGGATTTTC
The DNA here is from genome assembly GCF_021130785.1 of Homalodisca vitripennis. Lineage (NCBI taxonomy): Eukaryota > Metazoa > Arthropoda > Insecta > Hemiptera > Cicadellidae > Homalodisca > Homalodisca vitripennis. The sequence goes on along the minus strand of NW_025781906.1, from coordinate 13,965 downwards.
TAACCCTCAACGAATTCTGCTCCAGAGATCTTACTGTGGGCACACTGACCTGGAAGAATGGAGGCACAGTGCAGAGCACAATTGTAGGCTCCGTATACCTGCCATATGATGCCAGGGAACTCCCTCCATCAAGAGACCTAGAGCTCCTGGTGGAAGAAGCACAAGCCAGACGTCAACAACTTCTTCTAGGTTGTGACGCCAACGCCCATCACTCTGCTGGATGGGGCAGCACAAACACTAACCCCAGAGGTGAGGCACTTTTACAATTTCTTCTAAGTAGGGACCTATTTTATATGTAATAAAGGTAACCGCCCTACGTTCGCAACACGAATTAGACAAGAAGTTATTGACATAACAATCTGCACACAAGGTATACTTGGAATGGTTGATAAGTGGCACGTAAGCGAAGAGGCCTCATTATCGGATCACAGGTATATCCGCTTTAACCTGCAAGATGAGGCTGCAGAGGTCCTCTATCGCAATCCCAGGAGGACTGACTGGTTGGGATATAAGTCTGACCTTCAGTCACAGTTGGGATCGGTAGGCGGAAGGGTGCGATGCTTCACAGACATAGATCAGATAGCTTCTGACCTGCAGAATGCTATAATCAATAGCTTCCACGACAATTGCCCATTGCGACGGGGGAAGAGTCGAACCAATACTAAGTGGTGGACTGCGGACCTCGCTCGCAAAAGGGCTAATGTCAGGAAGCTGTACAATCAATGCAAAAGGAGCCGTATCTGGGAGTCCTATCATAGAGCTCTTACAGAATACAGCCTAGCGATTAAAAAAGCAAAACAAAGTTCCTGGAGGCAGTTTACACAGAAGGTAAATGAGTTAAGCGCGGCAGCTAGACTGCAACGCTTACTAGCCTCAAGTCCAACCGGTCACTTGGGATCTTTAAGGTCCCAGGGAGGTCAACACACTTCCGGGTCTAGTGATAGCCTCAAACTTCTCCTTGAGACTCACTTCCCTGACTGTATCTTTGAGAATGACGACACTGGAACGTCTGGTAACCGCGAGGCAGGCTCACGGCCAAGAGCTTGTCGTGGTAGCTGGGCCATTGCCAGAAGGATTGTCACTCTCTCTAAAGCCAAATGGGCAATTTCTAAATTTGCCCCTTTCAAATCTGCAGGAGGGGATGGAATCTTTCCGGCCCTGCTTCAACAAGGGCCGGAGAATCTCCTTACCCTTCTATGTGAACTATTCAGGGCGAGCCTAGCCTATGGGTACATACCACAAGTCTGGCGTCTCAACAGGGTGGTCTTCATCCCTAAAAAAGGGAGAGCGGACTACTCTGTCCCTAAATCTTTTCGTCCCATCAGTTTATCTTCGTTTCTACTGAAAACATTAGAAAGACTGGTGGAGAGGCACCTGAGAAAGGGAGTTCTCTCAGACACTCCCCTTCATCGCAACCAACATGCATACCAGCAAGGCAAATCCTGTGAATCAGCACTGCACCAACTAGTCAGTAGGATTGAGGATAGCCTGTCCGCCAAGGAATTGGCATTGTGCACCTTCATAGACATTGAAGGAGCTTTCGACAATGCCAAATTCACTGCAATGGTAAGTGGAGCACAGCGACGTGGCCTCGAGCCAGCTCTGTGCCGGTGGCTTAGGGCCATGCTGTGCTCCAGACGGATCAGGGCCGATCTTAATGAAGTATCGCTTGTGATCGCACCCACAAGGGGATGTCCTCAAGGAGGCATCCTGTCACCTCTACTGTGGAACCTAGTAGTAGATGGTCTACTTGAGGACCTTACTAACAACGGAATCTATGTCCAAGGATATGCAGACGACATAGTCCTTATGGTACAGGGAAAATATACAAATGTTGTTGTTGATATCATGAATACCAACCTTCAACATGTACACAACTGGTGTCAGGGAGAGGGACTGAAAGTAAATCCCTCTAAGACAGTAGTTGTACCATTCACTAGGAAAAAGAACCTAGAGTCTCTTTCTAGGCTGAAACTCGCATCCACTCAGCTGGAGTGGTCAAAGACAGTCAAATATTTAGGACTGACTCTAGATCATAAGCTTACGTGGAATGATCATCTTAATAATATCCTGCACAAAGCAAAGTGGGCGCTCATGACGTCCAGGAGACTTGCAGGATTCTCATGGGGCGTAAAACCCCACATAGCACTATGGCTTTACAAAGCAGTTGTAAGGCCTCAAATCACTTATGGTTCATTAGTGTGGTGGACAAAGGTGAATCAGGTAACTGCCAAAGCCAAGCTTGAAAGCTTACAAAGGCTTGGCACAATCTTTGTAACCGGAGCATTCAGGAGCAGTCCCTCAGCGACCCTCGAGGTGGCTTTAGGACTTCTACCTCTTGATGTCCATATAAAAGCTGAAGCGCGTAAGTCAGCTTATCGGCTGATGGTTGCTGGCTTGTGGAGGAATGGCGCGTCTAACGCGAGCCATGGCGCCATCACTGAAGCTGTAAACCCAAGCGCTATTCTCGAAATGGTCTCCGACACAATGAGAACGGAGTTCGTATTCAATAAGCCATTCTCTGTTGACTTCTACTCCAGAGATGAGTGGAAATCGCAAGATAACATCCCAACAATAAGAAAGAGCTTTGTCTGGTACACGGATGGCTCGCTTATTAAGGGTAGAACTGGATATGGAGTGTTTAGTCAATCCCCTAGAACTGCCCTTAGCGGCAGTTTGGGTCGGAACTGCTCCATATTTCAAGCCGAAATCTATGGTATCCTAGCCTGTGCCAACCTAGGCCTCACCAGAAGGTACCAGGGAATGAACATCTGTATAATGTCAGACAGTCAGGCAGCTCTTAAAGCTCTTGACTCCAACAGCATTTCATCCAGGCTTGTGTGGGAGTGCTTTAACACTCTCTGCAAGCTTGGATCACGCAACTGTGTGCGTCTTGGTTGGGTACCGGGCCACACAGGCATAGGTGGCAACGAATGCGCCGACAGGCTTGCCAAAAGCGGAGCAAGCATGCCATACACCGGTCCAGAACCGAGTTGTGGTATAAGCAAGTCAGCCGCTTACCAAAGTATAAACAAATGGTCCAGGAAGACACACCGCGTGCGGTGGCAGAGTCACCAAGGACAAGCACTCGGCAAAAGACTGCTTGCCGATTCTAGCTCCGGATTCACCAGATGGCTGATGGGGCTGGGCAGGGATCGGGTTAAGCAAGTGATTGCCTTGATCACTGGACACGGCCACTTCAGGAAACACCTAAACACTCTAGGTTTACGAAATGAGGCCTCGGAGTGTAGACTCTGCAATAAGTCTGAAGAGACTGCAAAACACATAATACTGGACTGTGAGAGACTGGGAGCAAGGAGAAGGGCTCTTTTCGGTGACAAACAACCAGGCGACGAACCAGATGCTAGTATCGGGGAAAAGCTTCTTAGCCTAATTAAGGGCACGAAGATAGGCTTACCCCTCTAACATCAAAGGGGCACACAATAAGCTCAGGTTGACGTGTGAGGATCTATGAATCCACCCCAATATCCCAAAGGAAAAAAAAAAAAAAAAAAATATATTTTTCTACTGAATTGTATTCGACACTGCATGCAGGAAAAGGAGGTGATGCATTGGTCACTTCCTGCAGTGCTGTCTGTTTTTTTACTTCTGGTCCGATTTCTTTGTTCTCTCTCGTTCATATTGCCTATGTTTTCATATTTAATTTCATCTCTTTGGCAGGCATTTGATCCCTGTTGTATTCCTTCTTCTTTCCTTTTTTTTTCTTCAATTAACCTAGCTCTGCATACTGTAGTTCATTCCCTGGCTTATTCCTTCTGCCTCTTATACTTGGCACTTGCTAAGGTGTTTTTATAACAAATCAGTTTAAATCTGGAACAAAAACAACCTAATTGTTTTACACCAAAGAATATACCAATTTCTTGGGTTTGTGGATGAAAATCTCAGCTGAGTTCACGTATTAATGAAGTGTAAGTAAAATAATGATTATGGAATAAGTATTAAGGAAATTATCCCACCTTTATACTGAAGACACTGTCAAACATTTATTTTGCACAAAGACACTGACTACAATCTGGCAAGATTATTACAGTAAATCAGCAAGGGAAATCCATGAGGACAGTATTAGATCTAAATAATATAGATTCAGTTAAAGAACATTTTAATAGTCTTAATATTTTAATAAGTGTACTCAAAATATATCTATGACAATCTTGATTAATAAAAATGTAGAAATGTTATTTTGAGAAAGACAAGTTAATGAAAAATACATACACATCAATTAGCGAACAAATAAAACAAACTTAAATGCAAAATTTCAGAATAACTGATAAATATGTGGCTGAAATGGCAATAGTTAAACAAACCGATATGGGTTTTTTCACTGTTGATAACGTGGAAACAGGAATTTGTTTGCTAATCTAGCGCTTTAGTAGAATTCACTATTACTTGGAGCACTGAATCCTTTCCAGTCACACCATATGGTTATTTTGGATAATCAGTTCAAGAAATTAATAAATTCGTACCATTTTATTTGTAAATGATACACATTATTTTTGTATTTTCAAGACTCAATTTATTAATGTAAGGCACTTGTTTATTGAAATTTATACTTATAACAGTTACTTGCATTGATTTCAAACTTTAAAGTCGGGTTTTGTTTGATTTTTAAATATTTTTATAAGGAATTTGCAATCTTAAGTAGTATATGAATTGTATTTTTTTGAAATTGCATTTTAAACTATTTATAGTATATTGTACTTAGATATATTACTTGTGGTGCACATTTTTTTCTGTATAACATTCAACTAGCATGTCAACATAAAAGTAAAAAAAATATTTAAAAAAAGCTGATTGTTAAAAAATATTTAGTATTTTAGTTAGTATTTTGTAATATTCCCAATTTGTTTTTAGCTCAACTTGAACAGAGCTTTGCACAGAAGAAAACCAATTGACATGCAGAGTATGCAACAGAAATTCGACAAGCATATATTTAACTTTACAAAAATGGATAAAAGAGAAATACTATTTGAAATTTTTGAATAAGAACAGACAACATAAGGGTAAGGTATATTTGATTATTGTTTGTACTTAGTAACTTTTACTTATGAAAAGTGAGTGTTCATATATGGTTCTGTATTTTCATACTTTGTTTACTCATTATGGTCATATAGACGCACAATGTGTATTGGATTTAATTAAGTTCATTCGTACATATTGAGCTTTACTGTTTAATATTATAATAGATTGTGTTTTATATGCAAGTACATTATTTTGTGGTAAATTTGTAGGAAATTATTTAGCGATAAATGTGAGCCCCTTGGAGTTAGGCCATTGCCTGTTGCTGCCTGCCATGTATAGTTGCCTGCCTCAAGTTGTTACTGCTGACGGCCTTTTGGCTGCAATCGAGTTGTTTCTTCTGACCAAATCACCGTAAGTATTTATTTTTGACATGATTTTGTCTTTATTGTAGAAAAACATAGTACATAGCATTTATCCTTACAAGACTTATCAGTTATTGTCCAACTATTACATAAGTTATAAGTGAAGTGAAAAGATTACCTTCTTAGTCAACTGATAGTATTTTCACCACATGACTCCCAGAGGAGGTCTGAGCCACACTTAGTAACCTTAGATCTTCTGCAGTCTGAGTGAATTGTCAGCCAATGTAAAACAAACTAGTCAAGTCACTGTGAATTGGGGTCTTTATACTTTTATTACTGTTTTTGTCATAATAAAGTTTGTTTTAGTTTTTAATATATTGTAAATATGAGGGTAAAATGCAATTAACCCGCAAGAACTCTCGTGGTGAGAAAAAACTTCACCCAAATGCATTTTAAAAATTTATTTCTTTAAATAATTTTATTTTAATTGAACTGCTCCATGTAATCCTCAACAGACATCTATGGAAGGATATACACGCATCGAGGCACTGCTCTGAGTGGTGGGAGTAGTGTGATGGGGAGGAGGAAGCACCTCTCTCACCCCGCCAGTCGTATTCTCACCACGCAAGCGACCTCGTGACTGCTCTCGATAAGTTTTTTCTCACCATGCGAGTGACCCCGTCAGTGATTTTCTTGTAAAAGTTTTTCGGTAGTTCTTAATTTTTTGTTGTTGTTTACTCGTTCTCCATCGTTTGATCGCACTTTTAGTATTTTTTCTAATAATAGTTTATGTTTTAATAGTGTGCAGACCTCAGTATGTTTTAATTAGTTTTTGCAGACCATGTTTCATAATGAATGTCAACGATGAGAATATTGCTAACTGGCTGCTTCAAGAAGAAGAAATAGAGAGCTTTGTTAGTACTGAAAATCATTCTGATACCGATGCCGAAAGTGAACATAGTGAGCACAACACTAACTCTGAACAATCTGATACGCATCCTGATGAACATATTTCTACTGCTCCAAACCCACCACTCATTCAAGGACTTCCAAGCACGTCAAAGAACAATACGGGACTTCCAAGCACTTCACGGAATACGGCAAGTAATAATGCAGCTATGTTATCCTATGTTGGCAATGACGGCACAGCTTGGCATGTTCATAAACCAATAGTTACAAGAACTGCTCCTCAAAATATTGTTCAAAAGCTTCCTTCTATACAAAGAGCTTATAGGGACAAAACTGAAGTAATCGACTGTTGGAAAGCTTTCATATCAGATGATATTATAGAGAAAATAGTACAGTTTACAAACCAGCAGTTACAACGAATGCAGCAAAACTATTCTCGAGGTGAACGAGATTGCCCACTTACTAACAAAGAAGAAATCATGGCATTCTTTGGCTTGTTGTATTTGATTGGTATAAAGAAAGGAAACCATTTAAATACTGACGAACTTTGGTCAACAGATGGAACTGCCCCAGACATCTTCCGCACTATAATGTCCAAGAGAAGATTTCATTCTCTTGTACAAGGAATTCGTTTCGATGACAGGCAAACACGAAATGCGAGGAAAAAATAGACAACATAGCCCCAATAAGAGACATTTTTGAACAGTTTGTAAGCCACTGCCGCGCCACATACAATGTAGGTGCATTTGCCACCATTGACGAAATGCTTGAGCCCTTCAGAGGGCGATCTAGATTTCGCCAATATATTGCCAATAAACCCGCCAAGTATGGCATCAAAATCTATGCTGTAGCAGATGCCAAAACATTTTTCACCGTCAGCATGGAGATTTACCCTGCAAAACAGCCCAACGGTCCTTACAAGATTCCCAATGACGTTGCAGACGTGTTGTCAAACGAGTTGCAGAACCGATATTGAATGGAGGTAGGAATCTGACCATGGATAACTATTACACATCCTTACCATTGGCAAATGACCTATTTACTAATCATAGAACAACAGTTGTTGGGACCCTGAGGAAAAACATACCCCAGTTACCACCAGAAATCACAAACATCAAAGGTTGTCCTAGATGCAGCAGTATCTTTGCTTATGGTAAAAGATCCAAACAAATGTACTCTTGTGTCATATGTTCCGAACAAAAAAAAGTAAGAAAAATGTTATTATGCTATCGACTATGCACAGGGATGATGCAATAGACGAATCAACTGGAGATTCTTACAAGCCTGATATTATAACTTTTTATAATCAAACAAAAAGTGGAGTTGACGTAGTTGATAGGCCGAAGGGCGAATATTCAGTTTCAAGAGTGAGCAACAGATGGCCACTTACAGTTTTTTGTGGACTTCTAAACTTAGCTACAGTAAATGGACAGATAATGTTTCACTTCAACACTTCGAATAAACTACCCAGAAGAGTGTTTATCAAAAATCTTGCCCTCTCTCTCATCAAGCCATTTCAAGTGATGAGAGCTTCCATTCCAACTCTACCTGTTGCATTGCGTGAAAAATTCAGAAAACCACAGGAGTAGCAACTACAAACAACCGTCGAAGAGAAGGAGAGAAGGCAAAGTGTGACTTTTGCCCTGCAAAAAAAATCGATACACCCAGAATCGATGCTGTTCCTGCAAAAAACTGCTATGTAAGGAGCACACCAAAAAGCAGACATTCACGTGCAACGACTGCTACATAAGTGAAGAAGAAGACAGCCAATAATTCACCACATCAGTACATTTCAGAGCTTATCGAAAATTCTTAACTTGTTCTTGTTTCTGTTTTCCTTCTAGCCTCAAAAATGTTATTATTTTTGTATCAAAAACATGTGTATACAATTTGTTATACATTATTACTTATTTACATTCAGTTTGAGCTAATAAATAGGTATTTGTAACTCTCTTAAGGCTTTCATTTAACCTGATTCTAAAGGTGAGAAAAAATCTCACCACGCGAGCTGTTACATAACTTATCACAACGCGAGTCATTTTCACATGAAAATATGTAACTTTTATTACTTTGGGTTGAGTTGCTAGGTTATTGTGTTGATATAATGTGTGAATTATTCATTTAGTACTGTTTATTTTTAATAGCAATTTATAACAATAGCAATTTTATAAATTTGATTTTTTACAGTTTATTGGAGTATCAATAATATTAAAAAAACAAAATAAATAAGTTAAGATCCACATAATCAATAAAAAAATATGATTTAATGCATCAACAGCTTTAAAATATACATCAAACTTGGGATTTTGGTGTAAAAATAACAAAAAAATATCTGTTTTAAGTATTACATTATAGTTATAACTCTAATTAAGCATGATGGCCTAAATGGTCTTTGTGGGGTATGAGCATAACTAGTAGTCCCTCACAAACTACCTGAATGCCATAATTTTCCATGATAACACCTTGGACCGCGCACAGTGTACGTTTATGTCTCACTCACGTATTTTTTCTGTTTATTGCATTTGTGTACTGTTGAACATGACAGAAAAGAACTGATCAACGAATTAAAATTAAGAAATTTTTCTTTCCCATGTTGATATAGGCCCATCATTAAAATAAAACAATCAAATTATTACACACTTTTTGTAACTTTTGCCTGTCTACCAGTTTTGTAATACCATTACTATTTACCATTTTGTTATGTTAAATATTAATGATTTTTAGGATCAATCATATTGTCTGTTGGTGAACCCAATACACGATTAAGAAGTTTGGAAATTATTATTTTTTTATTTTGGATGATTAATTTTTATTTTAAAGTGAATTAATAAATTAAGGCTGTACAAACATGACATAGTAATTAACACTGATTACAAAAACTTAGTTTTGTTACATGTGTTTTAGTGATTTAGGACACCCAAAGTATGAAGCAATTACTCTCAAGAGTGTGCACAATTATTTTTTACATAAGAGCCTTTAGTGTGTCTTTCTTGATTCATTCAACATTAGTTGTTTTTTCCCAAGAAATTCCCAAGACCAATCTAAAACATTTTGTTACAATAATATAATTAATTGTAATTGTAGTTAATTAACTGCTGAACTTGTATTACATTGATTTTGCTATTATAAATTTCTTATATATGATAAATAGTGCTCACACATACTCTAATTGGTGTTGTTCACCAACATTGATATAATGAGCTCCTGACCTCATGAGACTCTGTACGTAATTGGTTTTTGACCAAGGGGAGTCAATTGCACAGTCTGTTTGTTATTGAATTAAGTCCAATTGGGTTAGCAAATGGTTTGCACGACTGTTTTGAGATGAACAGAAATAAACTCAGTTTACAGTTTCTGTTCCTTCTTTTAATTTATGTCTTTATTATATTTATCATAATAAAATGCCTTATTCATTCAAGAAAGTTAATGATTTTTTTAGTTTTAAAATTTAATGATGTACAGTTCTAGTATTTAACCATAAAAATCTTCCCCAACCTTCACCATTAAAACATAAAAAATCCTTATTTCAGTATCCTTGATGATTTCTACTACTCTTTAATAAGAAAAAAAAACTGTTGTCAGTGGTAATTGATACATTTTATTGTGTGCAGAGCTGTGAGGATGGGCTTTAATGGTCTCTGTGCTCATGCTTCTATCAACCACTTACATTTTCACTTTTTCCACCTTCAGCAGCAGATGCTGTTAGAAACTGTCGTAAGTTACCAGATTTAAAAAATTAGTAAATCCATTTATATACATGATATTTTAAAATTAGTATTTAGTATTTTTACATATTTTAACTTTCTCTGTTGATATAACTATAAAACTTCTTTTTAAAATGTATGATTAATTCTTGTTGTTACTGTTGTTATAATTTCATAATTTGTTCCTATTGTTGTTACATTGTTTTACTATATTCCAGTTTATTTATTATTATTTATATTATTGTACATTTGAACATTTTGTTAATGATGATTTCAGCCCATAATTTATTTATATGATGGTAGTAATAATATGTAAAATAATAATATGAGTGATAAAGTCAATGGCATAATTTACCATTATGCTTAAAGACTAGTAAAAATTATTGATTCTTGTTAACCCTTTGAGCCCCAGCCGCCGGTATATCGTCGGTAAATTTCACTGTCTAAAAACCCCAGGCCGACGATATTCCGGTAGTAAAAATAATGCGAGAAACCCCAGCCGACGATATGTCGTCGGCATGGTATAAGTTATTATAAATGGCTCTTAAGTGTTCAATTTTAGCAACACCAGTGGTTTCAGAACTTATAATATTATTTTCATACATATACAATTTGTTTACGTTTAGTAGACTGTGTTGTGTTGTTCCACTTCTGTGTTTATTTTGATGTTAGTTACGTTTGTGTGAGTAGACAGTTATATTATTGTTTCGGTACTTTCAGTATGAAATATTGTTTTATTTTGTAAATAATGGGTGACTCAAACCTAGCAGAACATTTAAGTGAAGTTGACAGACAATTGAATATTGACTTTTCAGATGACGATTCGGTATTATCTGATATTTTTGACGATGATAGTGACCTTGATCCGATGTATGATCCTAAATATGATAGTGACAATGGCAGAAATGTAGGCCTATTTAGTGCTAAAGACTTAACACCTGAGATACCATCTACATCAGCTTAGAATAATGTTACACAACCTAGGCTTAGTACGTCACAGACTGCTACTGCTAGGCAACATCTACAGGACAAATTTTTCCGTAGGCAAGTAATTAGTGATAGTTCCTCTTCTTCAGAAGATGAGGAAGTAGATAACAAAATTTGGCAAGGAATTAATGAGGTAGAAAGTGAAAATATCACTCACTCTTTTGATTTCAATGAAATACCTGGGCCTTCTCGACATGTTCCTAACGTAACCAACCCTATTGATTACTTCAATCTTTTCTTTACACACGCCTTCCTTAACCTTTTTGTAACAGAAACAAACCGCTATGCTGCCCAAAAAATTCGAACAAAGTTTGGCAATGCTTCACCCCATAGTATGTTGAGACAATGGTTTCCTGTTTCATTCACAGAAATAAAAGCATTTATTGCTGTAGTTTTAAACATGGGGCTCATTAGTAAACCATCGATTCGATCATATTGGAACACAACCAAGTCTCAATCAACTCCATGGTTTAGCCTAATGTTCAAAAGAAATACTAATAGGTTTGAGGCCCTACTTAGTTTCTTTCATGTAGTGAACAATGAGACTTTACCAAAAGTGAATGAACCTACTTATGAGCTCAGAAGTTTGCACCTGTACTTGAACATTGTAACACCCTGTTCAAAACTATTTTACACTGGTCACCAGCAACTTTCGGTGGATGAATCATTAATTGGCACCAAGAGCCAAACCCAACTAATGCAATACATGCCCAACAAGCATCACCTTCATTGGGGGTTAAACTTTGGGTCCTTGTAGATTCAGTTAGCAATTACCGCCTGAGTATGTGCTGCTATAAAGGGAAGAAAAATGAACAAGAAAAAGAAGACATAAATAAGTATGGCCTTGGGTACAGTGTAGTAAAAAATTTGTTAGTGGCTTGCAACTATACTCAGAAAGGATATCACGTCTTCTGTGATAATTGTTCCACAAGTGTGAGTTTAGTAAGAGAACTATATGCAAACAAAATATTTTTTACAGGCACAGTAAGAAAGACGCGTAAAGATTTACCAATAGGAGCCTCAGATACTATAGAAGTTGGCGAAAAGAAGTACTGGAGGAAACAAAATGTTATAGCCTTAGCCTATAGGCAAAAGAAAACACAAAAAAGCCGGTGCTACTTCTGACAACCAAAGCTGACATAAAAGATACAGAAAATACAAAGAGAAGACATGATATGAGTACAGAAACTAAACCTGCTGCCATCATTGATTACAATAGATACATGGGAGGCATCGACAGTAATGATATGATGCTGTACTCCTACCTCGATGAACGCAGGACTGTGAAGTATTGGAAGAAGGTAGTGTTTCAACCTGTTTGCGAGAATGGTGCTAAATAGCTACATTATATATAAGGAAAAAACACAAGAACAAGGAACACACAGCCATTGTCAAGATACCAGTTCTGTGTGTCTGTTATAGAATCAGTAACAGAGGAGTGGCTTCCTTTGCGATAGCGGGACTTTGGAGGTGCTGGTGACAGTGGTTTAGGCAAAAGGCTTTTTGGTCTTGAGAAGCTGGAGGGGAAGAGAGAAAAAACCTGTTTTGTTTGCACAAAGAGAGGCCCTGACTATATGAAAAAAGGAAGGAAAAGATCGAGAACCATATGTATTGGGTGCAAGGAAGGTTACCACCCTCAGTGCTTGATATAGCAAATTTGCTCAAAGTAGACTAATATAAAACTAAAACAGTGTAAATAGTGTACATATTGTAAATAAACATTTTATTCTACTCATAGAGGACTTCAGACTCAGAGTTCACAATTTTTAGGTGAGTACTCAGCAGTTTTTAGTTGTTTATACTTTATAAAACAGTTTGCGGTAAAATTTATGCAATTTCCAGGTTTTGTGTCATTTAAAGTCTAGCAAGTTTAAGTCTATAGGTCCGTTGTCCAGACAGACCTATAGACTGGTTGATTGGGTTTGCTAACACTCAGCCAATCAATGAGACATGTGTCGTATGAAGTTAAAATCTGGCAATTCCACTACAGGACAGTCAAGCTGCCTAATCATGAGATGTAAGAAATGGATAGATACGTAAATGATCATCAACCATATGCCTAAAGTATTTTTTGTTTTTTTTAATTTATTAGTATTTTCATGTTGATTAAAGTCATTACTTCACATTTGTACCAAAATTTGAATGGGATTATAGATCTGTTTGAATGCAGGATCTTTTACTTTTTTTAAATTTTAAGACTGTTTTAAAAACGTGCTGTAAAACTAATTTTAATTATATTATTAAGTGTACTTAAAACATTGCCCAAAACTGTTTAGTAATTCTCAGTTATGTTGTAGGAAGTAGAACACCTAGCAGGCCCCTGTTATGTGTTATTGTCATTTCCCAGCCAGGGGTTTGTGTTCCAGTTGTCAAAACACACTGATATACAGGAATTTGTGGGGTAAGTCATCAAAAGATATATAAATATTACCATAATTCTAAGTTCTTAGGTATTATATGGAGGCCACCATCTACTACTTGCTATTACGAGATATAAAAAGATAAATAATAAAACAGAATAAGGCTTAAAAGAGGATCGTCCTCTCCTTTAAACAAAAATAAATATGTACTTGTTATAAATAGAAAAAGTTAGTCAACTTTTACAATTGCTTATGTAATTTGAGCTTAAATTTATCTCGATGGATAATTTTCTTCTTTCACCAGAACACAGTGATGCCTGGAGATTGCACTGATGGCCAGGTAAATTTCCGATGGGTACTTGCCCGACCTCAGATCATGTGCTTAATCATCCAACTTGTTTGACCTTATTGGTGTCTTTGGCGCCTGTCCATACTTCTGACAGAAAAAAAACCATCCCTCAAGATAGTACCCAAATTCAAATTCAAGATCAGATCATGTGAGCGCTTGTAAAGGTTAACTTTAACTTTGGTACTACTAGTAACATATTTATGATAACCAATCTAACTTATCTACTGCAGCGTGCTGTATAATAGTGACCTCCGTATAATACCAATGTACCTTAGTCTAGTCAAGGTAGCGAAGACTTTTATAGAATAAGAAGG